>NC_074667.1:9634568-9934568 GCF_029448725.1 Salvelinus fontinalis
AAGGGGAGAATCCTAATTTCCACTTAAATGAGATTTTTCACTTAGTCTCCCATTGACATCAATGCATGACTAAGTGAGAAGTTAGATGAATATTCAGGGATGAATTCTAAGCGTTAGGAATCTCCTCGAGGTGACGAGCCAGGCGTAAACGTTATCCTTATCGGATCCTATTACTGCTGCGTTTGGGCTTCTGAGACTAAGTAACGAATTCCTTCATAGAAGCCAAGTTAAACAGCTTCCCGTCATGGCAATTCAGCATTGTATTACTGTGTATTCACATCCCCGGAGGTCCGATCAACCAAATGAAATGAAATTGTACAGCTCCAAGACGTGGGAATGCAGGGCTGAGTACAGGATCGTTTAGTTTGTTCTAAGTGTATGTTATACACACAGACAGACGAAGGACGGATGGACAGACAGGCAGGCAGGCAGGCCGACAGATACGCACGCGCAATACTTGCCATTATGTTGCTTTTCCTAATGGCCTTTTCTCACATCCCACAAACATGTCACTCCAAGCAGACCACATACGTCATATAGTCCCAGCACACTATCAAACATTGCTCTCAGTAAATAGCCACAAAACTCAGATTCATATAATTAGAATGGTCACACACTGAACAAAAATATAAACGCAACATGCAACAATTTCAAAGATTTTACTGAGTTACAGTTCATGTAAGGAAATGAATAAATTGAAATAAATGCATTAGGCCCTAATCTCCAGCAGGAATATTTCACTGGCCATCCCCAAAGCCAACACCTGCTTTGGCCGCCTTTCCTTCCAGTTCTCTGCTGCCAATGACTGGAACTAATTGCCAAAATCACTGAAGCTAGAGACTTATATCTCTCTCACTAACTTTAAGCATTAGCTGTCAGAGCAGCTTACCGATCACTGCACCTGTACACAGCCCATCTGTAAATAGCCCACCCAACTACAACATCCCCATATTGTTATTTTTTGTTGTTGTTGCTGTTTTGCACCCCAGTATCTCTACTTGCACATTTATCATCTGCACATCTATCACTCCAGTGATGATGCTAAATTGAGATTATTTCGCAACTATAGCCTATTTATTGCCTTACCTCTCTAACCTTACTACATTTGCACACACTGTACATAGATTTTTCTATTGTGTTATTGACTCTACATTTGTCTATCCAATGTGTAACTCTGTGTTGTTGTTTTGTCGCACTGCTTTGCTTTATCTTAGCCAGGTCGCAGTTGTAAATGAGAACTTGTTCTCAACTGGCATACCTGGTTAAAAAAAGGTGAAATAAATATTAAAATCAAATAATCTATGGATTTCACATGACTGGGAATACAGATATGCATCTGTTGGTCAGAGATAACTTAAAAATAAAGGCAGGGGCGTCGATCAGAAAACCAGTCAGTATCTGGTGTGACCACCATTTGCCTCATGCAGCGCAACACATCTCCTTCGCATCGAGTTGATCAGGCTGTTGATTGTGGCCTGCGGAATGTTGTCCCACTCCTCTTTAATGGCTGTGCTGGATATTGGCGAGAACTGGAACACGCTGTCGTACACGTCGATCCAGAGCATCCCAAACATGCTCAATGGGTGACATCTGGTGAGTATACAGGCCATGGAAGAACTGGGACATTTTCAGCTTCCAGGAATTGTGTTCAGATCCTTGCGACATTGGGCCGTGCATTATCATGCTGAAACGTGTGATGGCAGCAGATGAATGGCACGACAATGGCCCTTAGGATCTCGTCACGGTATCTCTGTGCAATCAAATTGCCATCGATATGATGCAATTGTGTTTGTTGTCCGTAGATTATGCTTTACAGGGAACCAATAAGCAGGGCAATGCAAACACACTGGCAAAGTTGTCTTTGTCTGCCTGCCTGGGCAAATGCACTACATTAACATCATAAGAATGAGGCAGGTAACTTTTAGACCAGATAGCTGCATCTGTACCTCATATTCATTTAAATGACTTATGTAAGTAAATGTGTGATAGAAATGTCATAATTTGCTAACGTTAAAAGGTTTATTTTGGAGGATTTTCCCATAACGACAGTCATGACACTGCCAAAGAACGATAACATTAGCCGTTATGAAATGACTCCCCAGGTGTTGCTAACACCTAGCCAACATGAACCTCTTCAAATCAAGAAACTACTTCCACCAGCGAGGTCCAGCTTCATCACAACGTTCCTGGCTCCACCATAGCCAACTAAAACACGTTTCAGTATAAGGAGAGAGCTCCGCATCCTGTTTGGCTGCCAGAGCATTTAACATTTAGCAGTCTGTCCACTTTAGACGGGCCCTAATCGGCGCTCCAATCTGGCTGTCTGTTGATGGGAAGAGCAGTTAGCGAGCTAGCACTAACCGTTTGTGAGAAGAGCAGTTAGCGAGCTAGCACTAACCGTTTGTGAGAAGAGCAGTTAGCGATTTAGCTATGGGAATATTTGTGTGTGTGTGTGTGTGTGTGTGTGTGCGTAGCCACAGCACAGCCGAACCCAGTGGGACTGTCTGCCAGTAGGAATATCAGCAAGCCGCTGCTCTGCACTGAAGCCCAATAGAGTAAACAGAAGCAGAATGTTCCAAGGGGAAGCCAGCCAAAAGCCCAAAACCCCTTTGAAGCAGAACTGACTGAGTGAAAGTGACACTTAGTTGAAGGCTGCTTAGGAAGGCTACCACCAGCCAAGGGATGAGGGATACATCGAGACACAAGTCGTCAATTGGAATAGACGTGGGTCTGTGTTTGTTAGCAACATGGCTTGGCACTCTTGGATCTCTTCTCCTTCTTCCGACAGCGTCATATGATGGGTGCCAACACAGAGTACTTGATGTTTTAGGGCTGCCCAGCGGTATCTCCTTAATGTTTTGTAGGCCCGGTGCCAACACTTTCAAAACGGCCCTCCACATCCTACTTTGGTCCCTTCGCTGTCGCTGGTTTGACTGGTTTGGTGTTAAGCTATATAGTGGAACCCTTACGCTCACCTATTCAAAATAGATTAGATCACTGATTGCATGAAGGGGTGGAGGATAAAACAATGCATTTCAACATCAGAACAGGGCTTTACAGTACAGTACATGGGTCCTCCTATCTCCACTTCCTAGTGCTATTTTCTCTCTGTAACTCTATTGGATTGTGCACGTTTGAAAATGGTCCACTTCCTTTCCCCGATTCCTTCCACCTCCCCTGCATTTGAGTCACACATAATTTCACACTAGCAATTACGCCGACGGAGGGAAGCCACCCTCGAATTATACACACACACGTCTGGTCCGGGAGCTTGGCAGCCAGCCGGGCGTATGACTAGGCCATGAAAAGTGACCTCACATTTCGGAGGGAAACACGTTTCTCTGCACTAAGCTGAACTGCAATTTTCATATCTAAACATTTGGGGATACATAATATGGTTTTAGAGTGAACTCTCAATAGTGGAAAATTGAGGGCAAGTGCTGTATGACAAGTACATGACTTGGCATTATCAATTCCCCAGAAGAGCAAACGTAATGTTAGCAGTGTGTGTTTTCCCCTTTGGAAGGAACTATGCCGAAGACCACTACCCTATTTGATTGAATATTTCCAGGGTTGCGTCCATCTCGTGGGTGATAATGTGATACGTGTGTGTTGAGGGAACGCGATTCGATAACCAGTTAAATGGACTGACTGTGTGTACATATTTCCAATTTCCTACAGCCCTGTTTGTGGTGTGGGGGTATCCATATTTTTATTCGGGGAGGGAATTTCACATGTATTGTAAGTAATTACACAAGCAGCAAATGAAATTGTAGTCATCGTACTGAATCCGAATGTGTACCAACACTGAAAAGACACCGGACGACTACACTACTAAATACATGTGTATGCGATTATTACGTAACTACAGCTACATTAGCTATAATTAGCATAAAGAGGGAACCGTTTCCTACAACATCCCATATCAAAGAAACCCTAAAAAATGCTGTTTTTAACCACTGCACAATGTTTTTCAGTAGTATTAATATTTTGGCCTTGGAAGTAAAATGCAGTACCACTTTATGCAGTAGCACTTAGCAGATTGCCTGATTGGACCACCTTTTATGCTGTCCATTCTACGCCTGACTGAAATCATCCGATACAGAACCAACAGTTAAAACACACACACACACACACAAAAGAGAAAAAGACATGAAAATTGAGTCGTGACTCACTAAACACATTTAAAAGAGAAACCCGTGTTTCTGGCTAAGCCCACACAGATATACCCCTGGGTATGTTCAAAAAGTTTTTTTCAAAAATGGACAGGGTTTGTCGTGACTGTACATGGGCAGCGGCCAAAAGTAGTGCACTATATAGGGAATAGGGTGCTATTTGGAAATCACACACAGTATTGATCTGTATACCAAAGGGAATTGACCCGTGTCTCTGTAGGCTGTAGACTGGAGGCTTTTATTAAGTGATAGTTGCCTCACCACATGCTGTCTCTTGGCTGCTGTCACTCAAAAACACACAATGGGGATTTTTGGTATGACAACCAGTTCACTTTCTCTATTGAACTGTGAACAGGTATTTTTACAATAGAATGGTTTTCAAAGCCTGGGCCTATTGATGCGATTGACAATTGTGTAGATCAAAATCGATGTAGGCTCAGGTTAGAGGGAACATACATGCACATGGGCGCACACACCCACAAGAACGAACACACACACACAGATTGCCAGGAATCAGCGGTGATGACTGCCCGGTGGGAGCGAGCCATGCTGTGAAGGTTTTGTGGCCAGAAGCGGTCTCTTTCTTATCAATCAATATGGGGCTGTAACAGGCAACTGACAGCTAAAGTGGTTGGGACTGATTGTGAAAAGGTAAGAGGAAGCTCCATCAGCCATTACACACCATAACCCCACTGGGGAAGAAGGCAACGGATGTGCCCGAAATGGCACCCTATTCCCTTCATAGTGCACTGATTTTGATCAGATCCCTGTGGGCTTTGGTCACCATTAGGGCACTATAAAGGGAATCGGGTGCATTTGGGACACAGGATGAGAAATAGATTTGTCTGAGAGATGGTCCGGTCCGGAGGCCTACCTGTGACCTGCAGCTTGTCCCCTGTGATGTCACACTTCAGGTAGAGGCGTCCCCTCCTCTCGGTGTGGTCCGTCCCGCACATGCTGGGCACGTTCATCACACACTGATTGTGCACGTTCATGTCGCAGGCTGAAGGGATGCAGACAGAAAGAGAGAGACGGCATTAAAGAGGTACCAGGAGAGACGGAGAGACAAACTAGAAAAGTTGGTTTAAGCAAAAACCGATGAGCTTTATTTATAAAGTCAAAAGGCCAGGTGTTGCTAGGGAATCATTTATATCGCAAAACTGATTTCATCCTGAACAAATTGTAACTGTGCTGTTTACATGTGAAAACATGGATACTGTATCTCAAAACACCCATCAGCATCTACAAACATAGTCTCAAATCAAAATCAAATCAAATGTTATTGGTCCCATACACGTGGTTAGCAGTTGTTAACTCGAGTGTAGCGAAATGCTTGTGCAGCGAAATGCTTGTGCTTCTAGTTCCGTCAGTGCAGTAATATCTAACAAGTAATCTAGCAATTCCCCAACAACTACCTAATACACACAAATCTAAAAAGGGGTGAATGTGTACATACAAATATATGGATGAGCAACGACAGAGCGGCATAGGCAAGATGCAATAGATGGTATAGAATACAGTATATACGTATGATATGAGTAATTAAGATATGTAAACATTATTAATGTGGCATTATTTAAGTGACTAGTGATCCACTTATTAAAGTGGCCAGTGATTGGGTCTCAATGTAGCAGTCTGATGACCTTGAGAGAGAAGCTGTTCTTTAGTCTCTCGGTCCCAGCTTTGATGCACCTGTACTGACCTCGCCTTCTGGATGATAGCGGGGTGAACAGGCAGTGGCTCGGGTGGATGTTGTCCTTGATCTTTTTGGCCTTCCTGTGACATCAGGTACTGTAGGTGTCCTGGAGGGCAGGTAGTTTGGAGAGCCTTGTGGTTGAGGGCGGAGCAGTTGCCGTACCAAGCAGTGATACAGCCTGACAGCGTGCTCTCGATTGTGCATCTGTAAAAGTTTGTGAGTGTTTTTGGTGACAAGCCAAAGTTCTTCAGCCTCCTGAGGTTGAAGAGGCGCTGTTGTGCCTTCTTCACCACGCTGTCTGTGTGGGTGGACCATTTCAGTTTGTCTGTGATGTGTTCCACCTTCTCTACTGCTGTCCCATCAATGTGGATAGGGGGGTGCTCCCTCTGCTGTTTCCTGAAGTCCATGATCATCTCCTTTGTTTTGTTGACATTGAGTTATAGGTTGTTTTCCTGACGCCACACTCCGAGTGCCCTTACCTCCTCCCTGTAGACTGTCTCGTTGTTGTTGGTAATCAAGCCCACTGCTGTTGTGTCGTCTGCAAACTTGATGATTGAGTTGGAGGAATGCATGGCCACACAGTCATGTGTGCACATGGAGTACAGGAGGGGGCTGAGCACGCACCCTTATGGGGCCCCAGTGTTGAGGGTCAGTGAAGTGGAGAAGTTGTTTCCTACCTTCACCACCTGGGGGGGGCGATCCGTCAGAAAGTCCAGGACCCAATTACACAGGGCGGGGTTGAGACCCAGGGCTTCAATCTTAAAGATGAGCTTGGAGGGTACTATGGTGTTGAATGCTGAGCTGTAGTCATTGAAAAGGCATTCTTACATAGGTATTCCTCTTGTCCTAGATGGGATAGGGCATTGTGCAGTGTGATGGCTATTGCATCGTCTGTGGACCTGTTGGGGTGGTATGCAAACGGAAGTGGGTCTAGGGTGGCAGGTAAGGTGGAGGTGATATGATCCTTGACTAGTTTCTCAAAGCACTTCATGATGATAGAAGTGAGTGCTACGGGGCGGTAGTCATTTAGTTAAATTATCTTTGCCTTCTTGGGTACAGGAACAATGGCGGCCATCTTGAAGCATGTGGGGACAGGAGACTGGGATAGGGAGTGATTGAATATGTCCGTAAACCAGAGGTGGGACCAAGTCAAGACAGGCAAGTCGGAGTCAAGTCCCAAGTCAAGACAGGCAAGTATCAAGTCAAGTCTCAAGTCTTTAACTTTGAGTTTTGAGTCCTAAACAAGTCATAATGTGCTCTTTTTTTCACCTTTATTTAACCAGGTCGGCCAGTTGAGAACAAGTTCTCATTTACAACTGCGACCTGGCCACGATAAAGCAAAGCAGTTCGACACATACAACACAGAGTTACACATGGAATAAACAGACATACAGTCAATAATACAGTAGAAAAGGTCTATACAGTGTGTGCAAATGAGGTAAGATAAGGGAGTTAAGGCAATAAATAGGCCATGGTGGCGAAGTAAATAGAATATAACAATAAAACACTGGAGTGATAGATGTGCAGGATATGAATGTGCTACGTGTGCTCTTCACCAAATGTAATACCATTTCATATTTTTAACACGAGTAATAGTTAGTATATTACATTTATGCAAATCATGAATGCTTTTAAAAATATCTATATATTTATTACTTTCCAAATAAACATTATATTTCCATGGAAATACATGGGTAGCCGTGAGAAAGATACCCCCCCCCAATAGTGATCGACTATCGAGGATCGCTATGGGGCGCAATCGGGCGATGTAAGCTTGTACACAATCGCCCAACCTTGTTTTAGGAACATCAGGCAGGATTTAGGCTACCAACTAGGCTACCAACCAGTTGTAGCTCAATCTTGGGTGCAATGATCACGTTCCCGCACTGACTGCCTGTGTGGAGGCTCACTGATTTAACTTTACGCTAGCCTACATGATACACTAGTAAAGCAATAAAATATATAGCTGTCGGCTATATTAGCCACGACATAACGTTCTTCGTGCTGCTTCAAATGTTGAACAAAGTTGGAAATTGTTGCACCTCCGTCTGTAATTTTCTTCCCGCATGTTTTGCAAGTTGCAATCCGTTGTTTGTTGATACAGCTTTGTCTTTATAGCCGAAAATAATAATTTTGGGTATGATCTTTGCAAAGGCTCCATCTGAATTCACCCGCCGATGTTCCTCTGCACTGCCACGCACAATTTGATTGGCTGCTGTCCGATTCATGTAATCCGTTAAGTGAAGAGTTGATGCGCTACACACTTTATTTAATAGCATATTCTTTAATATTTGGGCTTGGGGAGGGTATCAAGTCAGGTCGAGTCATTAGGCTCAAGTCCAAGGCAAGTCACAAGTCATTGGTGTTAAAGTCAAAGTCGAGTCCAAGTCATCATATTTGTGACTCGAGTCCGACTCGAGTCCAAGTCATGTGACTCGAGTCCACACCTCTGCCGTAAACACACCAGACAGCTGGTCTGCGTATGCTCTGAGGACACGGCTAGGGATGCCGTCTGGGCCAGCAGCCTTGCGAGGGTTAACACGTTTAAATGTTTTACTCACGTCGGCCACGGTGAAGGAGATTGGGGTCGCCAGCCTCCCGGGTGGCGCAGTGGTCTAGGGCACTGCATCGCAGTGCTAGCTGCGCCACCAGAGTCTCTGGGTTCGCGCCCAGGCTGGGCTGGGTTCGCGCCCAGGATCTGTCGCAGCCGGCCGCAACCGGGAGGTCCGTGGGGCGACGCACAATTGGCATAGCGTCGTCCGGGTTAGGGAGGGTTTGGCCGGTAGGGATATCCTTGTCTCAGTATGTAATTTTTTTTTATGAAATGTAAAAAAAAATGTAATAAAAAATGTATGCACTCTACTGTAAGTCGCTCTGGATAAGAGCGTCTGCTAAATGACTAAAATGTAAATGTAAATGTCGCAGTCCTTGTTAGTGGGCCGCGACGGTGGCACTGTATTATCCTCAAAGCGGGCAAAGGTGTTTAGTTTGTCTGGAAGCAAGATGTCGGTGTCTGTGACGTGGCTGGTTTTCCTTTTGTAATCCGTGATTTCCTGTAGACCCTGCCACATATGTCTTGTGTCTGAGCCGTTGAATTGCGACTCCACCTTGTCCCTATACCGGCATTTCGCTTGTTTGATTGCCTTGCGGAGGGAATAACTACACTGTTTATATTCAGCCATAATCCCAGACCTCTTTCCATGGTTAAATGCGGTGGTTCGCGCTTTCAGTTTGGCCCGAATGCCGCCACCCATCCGCGGTTTCTGGTTAGGGTAGGTTTTAATAGTCACAGTGGGTACAACATCTCCAATGCACTTCCTAATGAAAACTCACTCAACGAGTCACCGTATAGGTCGATGTTGTTCTCTGAGGCTGACCGGAACATATCACATATTGCCTCTAGTCTATAACGTGGCAACACACAATTAAAAACAAATGATGATAATCTAATTTGCAGTAGGATTAGAACAGCCAGCATGTGCCAAACTCATTTTCCACCATAACCTAATCCCTATTTACATATAGCCCTGAGTCACAATTAGTATTAAACGCCAGCTCTGATGAAGAGATATGAGGCACTATTTACCATTGAATTAATCATTTGTGCTTTATCACATATGAAAATCATAAACTTGAGGGAACTGTACAAAAAAATGCCCGCAGCAGCTTTGATAATGTATATTTAAAGATCTCTGGAAAGAGTGAATCATGTGAATCGTGTGTGGGTTTCAGAGGGGAAACTGCTGGAAGGAATGGACAGAAAACGGAAATGCAGTTTTAAATAATGGAAATCATCATTGGGCATTGCACAGGACACGTCATTGTGTCCTGTGCAGTATGAGTGACGTCAATAAAGCTAGGTTTAAATATACTTTGAACCCATCTAAAGCCTTGTTTCCATTGGAAGTTTGAAATCAACCCGGGTTGGGCCTCGGTGGGTTAGCTCATATTGTGTTTCCACTGCTTCCAGAATTTAGAAATTATGTCATGTTGCTAGGTAGCCAATGTGACTGTGTAGCTAGCTTTGCTAATGTTGCTAGCTAGCTATCAACATTTTGTAGAAAGTCCTTTTGCTACAACTAGCTAGATAACTAGCCAGCTAGCAAGATGTTGAAGAAAGAATTGAATTCACCCTCACCACGCTGTAACTAAGGTTACCCCATACTCCTGCCAGTGCTTGCCAGACTCAGAGCCATGTATTCATAAGTTTTACTGAGTTACAGTTCAAATAAGAAAGTTAGTAAATTGTAATGCATTCATTAGGCATTAATCTATGGATTTCACATGACTGGGAATACAGATATGCATGTTTTGGTCACAGATACCTTAAAAAAATGTATGCCTCAGAATGGCCTCAGGATCTCGTCACAGTATCTCTGTGCATTCAAATTGCCATCGGTAAAATGCAATTGTGTTTGGTGCCTGCCCATACCATAAACCCACCGCCACCATGGGGCACTCTGTTCACAACGTTGACATCAGCAAACCTCTCGCCCACCCAATGCCATACATGTGGTCTGCAGTTGTGAGGCCGGTTGGAAGTACTGCCAAATTCTCTAAAATGAGGTTTGAGGCGACTTATGGTAGAGAAATTAACATGAAATTGTCTGGTAACAGCTCTAATGGACATTCCTGCAGTCAACATGCCAATTGCATGCTCCTTCAAAACTTGAGACATCTATGGCATTCTGTTGTGACAAAACTGCACATTTCAGAGCTGCCTTTTATTGTCCCCAGTACAAGGTGCACTTGTGTAAAGATCATGCTGTTTAATCAGCTTCTTGATATGCCACACCTGTCAGGTGGATGGATTATCTTGGCAAAGGAGAAATGCTCACTAACAGGGATGTAAACAAATTTGAGCAAAACATTTTAGAGAAATACATTTTTTTAGGCATTTGGAACATTTCTGGGATCTTTTATTTCAGCTCATGAAACATGGGACCAACACTCTACATTTTTGTTCAGTGTAGCTTGCTAGCTAGCTAACCAAGCAAACCAGACGACATCAACCGCGATGGGTGTAACATCATCGCTCCACTATTGGTTAGATTGGCCATAGCCAGGTGCACCGCGTGCCCGCTTAAGGTTTATATCGCAGGTTGTGTATAGTGATCCCCAGGCTAAGTGGATGGAGAGATACATTACTCACTGTCACACTTCATCCCCTGGTGGATGAGACCATACAGGAGAGAGCCGCAGTGGTCGCAGAAAGTGGGGCTGCCATAGGTGTGGATCTTAAACTTGTGCTTGGTTCTGGGGTCCTGCAAAGACAAAAGAGACATGGTGAGTAGTTGGTTAAGTATGATCATGTATAATACGCAGTACGATCAGAGTGGTACTGCAACAGAAAGAAAAGTACCCAAAAGATGAATGTAGAGTTTGAGAAAAGTGTTTTATCAACTCCAGACTGTACAGTTCAAGTTCCTTTTCCACAGATACAGTAATGACAGAAACGCTGTTCAACTGAGCCAGACATGGCAGGATATGAAAAATATATGAGAGTAATAATTGGAGTCGATACATGAGATAACGAGATGAGTCTGCGCTAGTCATTTCATTCGAATGAAACACTTTTAGAACTTGTACTGCCTATATAAAGAATGTTCTACAGCACTGGCTTGAAAAAGTATCTTTCTATGAGGAAAAGAAGCAAACATGAAATGAATTAGACAAGGCTAAGGGCAAAATCATTTCTGCAAGGACTGTTCTAATAATGAAATAGGGCCATTTTTTACAGAATTCAAAATGAGAGGATATTGTACTTTTCTAAATAGAACCATCACAATCTCCAAACCTCTAATTCTATTTTGCACTGACTGGCTGCTGTTAAATGGTCTGTAAAAAAAAATACAATAAAAAGCTGTCAAAAGATGTCCCGCAGGCTCAGAACTCCCAGCGCTGATCGGGCATTGATTGCAATCGGCACGCTTGCTTTTTACATTTTCATTAACTGCTCATACGTGGACCTTTACCCACGTGTCCAATTAATTACCTTCAGCCACACTTGAGGTAAAAATCCAACTTCTACAGTCGGTCAATCACTGTAGACTGATTGTCTGAGCCACAGCCATGGCTGCACCTTATGTTTCATTTGGACTTTTTATTAGCTGGAACTGATCTACTGTACTACAGTACTCTTAGTGCTACTCCTACATCTTGCATACAAAGCCTTCAGAAAGTATTCACACCCCTTGACCCTTTTTCAATTTTTGGTGTGTTACAAAGTGGGATTAAAATGAATTTAATTGTCATTTTTGGTCAACGATCTACACAAAATACTCGGTAATGTCAAAGTGGAAGGACATTTAGAAAATTGATTTAGGATTGACATAAAGTGGTTGAATACTTATAGACTGAAGACATTTCAGCGGTGAATTTTATTTTATGGAATGTTTTTTTGGGAATAAGTAAAGGGGTGTGTGTACTTTCTGAAGGCACTGTACTGCGACACACAAACAAATGGAACAGTGACTTTGTAGCAGTAGCGTACACAACATTACACACAACAGCAAAAACAGTCTACAACCGTACATACCAATAAGCTTTGTTGTAATTGGGTGAGAATGTGTCACTCCGGAATTGGTTTGTGTGAGGCAAAGTGCAACAGACCCATGGCCTTCATGTACCAGTTCAGTACCTGGCTAATCCACAACCCCGTCCTCCAGGCGATGCTGGTGCATTTAAATCAGTCTTATACACTCTTAATGATTTGGTATACATTGTGGAAAAAAATTGGTTTTCATGGAAAATCACAGTATATCAATCTGTTTCAAAGAGAGTAGGTGAGAAACTGATTGGATGACTAACAGATGTCGGAAAAGTCAAGGATAGATATTTATTATACACCGATGTTGACTTGGGGTTTCACTAGAGTTGTAGACCTGTTCTAGTAATGTATATCATTATAAAATAACATGTATGAACTGACGTCAGCACCCCCGGGTGTTCAGAGTAGAAGTTGGCCTTAGACACAGATCTAGGATCAGCTTTCACTCCTCGAACTGGAACTTCAACAATTGGAGGAAAAACAAAACACTGATCTTAGAGCAGTGTATACGGGCAACTCCATCCTACTACACTACTTTTCAGACGGAGAAAATAACCAAACAATCCTTAGTGAATGGTTGGTTACCACGGTCATTGACATGACAACATGAGTCATAATAGGATACAAAGTGCTCAAATGAGTAATAATTTAAACAACCTTTGATACTCCTCTATCTTTCATACTTGCAGGCCACGGTTGACTGACACAGAGAGCGTTGGGCATCTTTTCCTTGTTTCCCTCTACAATGAGCCATGTGTGTATCAAAGCAGTAGACTTCTGACACCATATTACCTTCTGACATGATTATCTCTCCTTGCTTATCACTGGATCATCAAGGACAGCTCTGAAGTCAGTATACAGCCCTCCAACGGCCATCTGCAACACCTGGATAGGTGTGCTGTGAAACTGATCCCAGACCAGGACAGGAGCGTTACTGAGGCCCAAAGAGCATGGTGTGCCAATGTAATATACCTCTAAGATCAAATAGGATAATATGTCCAAGATCAAATAGGAGTGTTGCCCTTGGAGCATGGAGCATGGTGAACAAAGATAAAAAGGTCTAAGCAAGTGTAAGAGATCAGAAGGATAGAAAACGTGTCCCGGTATTGCAGCCTATCATAGATCAGTATGGTAGGTAGACTCCCTGGAGAAATAGTACTACATGTAGAGTGTGAACAGCTTCACTATGGTGTCTGGTTTTCTGTTATAATCTCCCAACGTGACCATGTGTTTACATAGCGGGGTTAACAGCCCCTGTTTAGAATCAGGCCAACGGTACAGCTTTACGAGACGCAACACCTCATCAGATCCTTGTCCGTACTGGAGTTTGGATAGTCAAATCACGGCAATTGTCACAAGGACTCAGTTTTATATCCACTGAGAACAGGAAGTTAGAAATAACAGAGTTTAGTCCTACAGGGGCCGGTCAGAAGAGTGTGCCGAGCTTCGCTGGAAATGAAATCTATTGTAAATCCATTGCCCATCGTAAGAATGTAATAACTGAAATAAATAAATAAAACCGTATAAAAAGATAGGAAGTCAATTACGATGTTCAAAGAGATGTTGATCATACCGCCATTAAAGAGATCGTGAGATAGTGACATAGTAAAGACGAAGATGAGATGGGGCTCTACATGGAGAACATCTACTTCGTACCTACAGGCTGTGGCGTCATGAAACTGTGTCGGCCGGTTACTGTCATGCAAAAGAGTGCCGGGCCCACGGTAATTGACCGTTAATTAACATAAACACATTTAGTCTCTCCAGGCCTCAACGCATACAAGTTGCTGATGTGTGCCTTTGCAACATGTACTTTTAAAATAGTATAATAAATCAATTGAATATACGCCATCACAATAAATCCACAATTTATTTTAGTCAGGTCTAAAGAAACATTTTTATATGAAGAAAATGTATTTCAGAAGAACAGAATATGAGTTGGCCTACTGTATGTTATCTGGCTATACGCCATGCCATAGGCTGTAGCCTTGTTCATTTAGCATGTTGAGCATAAAAGTGATCATTTGGGGAAAAAAATGCTATATAATGCTAGATTTAGAGTTATCTGGCAACTAGTTGTGAATGATACAAACCTTAGAATTTCTTAGAAATCTAAAAATGGGCTGCATGATGCGACTAAAGGCTACTGATAATTTGAGAAAGTTGCAAAAAAAGCATGTATTCTGTTACTTGCCTCAGGCTGCACACGCTGTTCCTCATCAAGTGATCAAACTTTTACCCATCAGATTATTCACAATTTAATCTCGTCTGTACTAATATGTAAAACTAGTTTTGATTTAGAATGGCCCATTATCCGCCCAAATTCTGTATGCCATGGGCTCTCCAACCTTGTTCCTGCAGCTACCCAGTGTTTAACTTAGGAAACCAAGTGAAATCTGTCCGGGAACATCGATAGTAACATACTTTCGCAACGAAACATATTTCGGCACCTTCTGCACGCTCGATAAACGAATAAAGGAGAAAGAGGAGGAGATGGACATGAATGGTGGTGAGATATTCTGTATAGCTAAAAGGTAATGTCACCCAATGAATTATTAAAATCCCCTATTATAGGCTATTCAAAATCACCCTGCACAATCAATGAGCCTCGGGCTATACGTTCTCTCCCAGACTCGTGGATATAAATGCTGGAGCGTAGCATAAGGTAGCCTAACCAGTCCATCCAGTATGCATGAAAATACAGCCCACACTCAAAGGCCATTACTCAAATGTGTTTAATTACGGAGAGTAGACTAGACCAATTACGCACCAAAGACATCTTATATCAGTTTAGTTTGATGTTTTTCTGCCATGCATAGGCTACGTATTGTATAACGGCACAATCATTGGGCTCATGCATAAGCCCTATTATACGTATGGGTGTTTTGAATGAATCATCACCTTAGAAAGCACTGTCCATTTTGTTGTGTTAGGCTTTGAAACAACCTCCACAATGACCACTCTTCACACTCACTTTCAACCTGCTGTTGAACTTCTTTCATCAAATTGATCACGGTGAGGTGGGTTTTAAAAACATGATCCTTCTTTGATGATGTTTGATGGGATTTTTTAATGCATTTGCAGTGATGTCAGAGTGGTTAGAGGGCCAATAGAGCTCAGAGTACCAGGCCGTTAGCGACCTGATGGTCATTAGCAAGTTGGGTACTACCAAAGCATGTCCGGTGTGCATAACAGGAGCATAATAATCTACGGTAGCCATTACCCTAAAACTGGAATGGTCTCCTCAGTATGTGGTTTGAAAGTGATCTACAGCGCATTCATAAAGTATTCAGACACCTTGAATTTTTCCACATTTTGTTACGTCACAGCCTTATTTTTTAAATTGATTAAATGGTTGTTTTCCCTTCATCAATCTTTTTGACAAATCAAAAACAGGTTTTTACCATAAAGGGCTGATTGGTGGAGTGCTGCAGAGATGCCTGTCCTTCTATAAGATTCTCCGATCTCCACAGAGGAACTCTGGAGCTCTGTCAGAGTGACCATCGGGTTCTTGGTCACCTCCCTGACCAAGGCCCTTCTCCAGATCTGTGCCTCGACACAATCCTGTCTCGGAGCTCTACGGATAATTCCTTCAACCTCATGGCTTAGTTTTTGCTCTGACATGCACTGTCAAGTGTGGGACCTATAAAGTATTTCTGTTTATACATTTCTAAAAACCTGTTTTCACTTTGTCATTATGGGGTATTGTGTATAGATTGATGAGGAAAACATGTAATTTAAATTATTTTAGAATAAGGCCGTAACGTAACAAAATCTGGAAAAATTCAAGGGTTCTGAATACTTATACTTAACCTATAAAGGGTAATGTCTATTTTACAGCTTACATTGCTGTTGAACTATACAACGAAAGAGTGTAATGCATGCCTATAAACTCTGAAGGGCAATGTTATAACCGTAGAATTAGGAATTAGAATACTAAGTAACTTAATAGGAGCTTTATGGGTGACAACATTCCCGTTTACACGTTGCAGTCAGTTGCTTCAATGATGCAGTCATTCGTTTCAACGCAACCTAATTCCACTGGCTTGCCTGTCACATTTAGGAACTCGGTTTCTTGCTCGCGGGTCCTTTCGTTTTTCCAATAGTGCAATGTTTTATAGATGAGAAAACATTCCAGCTATCGCTCGACTGAATCTCCCTTTGGGGCAATTTCTAAAGCAAACAGGAGGCACAATCTCTACCTTGGACAAATATGGGAGAAGGTAAGTAAAGTCGCATGTCCTATCTTGCACATAATCTCCTGAAGAAACAAAGCACAAATGTAAATACAGCAGGGAGTTGTCCTCTCTTTCTGTACCCTGTGCTGGATAGAGGCGATGCCAGATGGATCATGGCATCGCAATAGAATAGCAAACTGAGATCAAGTTGTTATGTGACGTGGTTGGAGGCCTGATGTAAGCAGCATATCAGCATCGTGGAAGGGAGTGCATTGAAAGTTGCATTTTTGTGTACACGTGTTACTAATTGTATGAAAAATGGCACAGTGAAAGTACACATTCGGGGGAAACGGACAATCTGATCAGATATTCATTAGCGGCGCGCATCACACTCCCTACCTCATAATCCATACTCAATTGGAGAATAATGCCATCTGTGTGTCACTCACTCACAGCCGAAGCGTCAACTGAATTGAATTGTCAATATGCCATGACTAGGACTATGCCTCAGTACTCAAACTGCATCATGGATTCATTCATACTGCCCATGCATTCAACAGTGTGTGTTTCTTCTCTATTTCAGCCACAAGCCTCTTTTTAGAGAGTCCAATTCAATTTGAAGTGGATTTGCATTGAGAACCCCATCCAGACTAGCCCTTTGCAATGAATTCCATTTGATGTGAACACCTGGCTGTTTGTAAAACTGGAACCCTCTGAGCGCTGGTCTCTTTTTCAGGAAAGTGGGGATAAACGTATGCTCCCGCTGAATGAAGCTCGGGAAACGCAGCCAAAAATATCTCCTCAGTTCCTTGAGACACTGTCTGCCAAAAAGGAAACACACTTAATGAAAGAAGAGGGAGAGAAAGGGAACGATTCTATGTGTCTTTTTGATGGGTGATCGAGAGCTAAGCAGGGAGGTAACGATGTGATTCACTCTGTCATTTATCCTTGTGGCACAGTGACACGTTGGTCTGAGGACTCTTGGACACTCCAATAGAGTGATATCGACAAATATCTATATCAAGATAAATTGCCTGAATTGATGAGATAACGTTAAATAGAACAATACGTTTATAACATTACTGTGCGCCACAGTTTTTTAATGATCCTTTAAACTACTACCTTGATGGATGTGGCCATCAATCGTCCTGTTAACAACCGCACATATTAGCAAAGTTATTTCATTCCAAACTTCACATTTCTCTAGTATAGGCTACTTATTGCAATGAACGATATCAGCAAAATGCCTGCGATAAGGGATAGGTATGGTCCGCGTCGATCATTTTCGGTTTAGCGTCCCAGCTCTACTCTCCAAGCTGTCTCACCTCTCCAGCTCGCCAGCTGTCTCACATTACAGTTGGAACTAACTGGGCACCTTGGCACACACCCCTTCAAAAAAATCACTTCAATTTCCCACCTTCATCCCACTCCATCCCCTTGTCGTGTTGGATGATACATTAAGGACCTGGAATAAAAGTGTCTGAGTGAGTGTTTGTATTTTAATTGCATTGTCGTCTCCTGCTTCTCACTCTCACACGCGCACACCCCCTAATTAGCTGTCCGCGCTGTGTTTTCGGCGAAGCAGACCGGGGTGGTTAAAAGGAGAGGAAGGGAGAGAGAGAGAGAGAGAGAGAGAGATACACAGCAAGACAGAGACACAGGCAGGCAGAGAGAGAGAGAGGGTTGTCGCGCCAGCTGCAGTTACTCATGTCCACCCACGCATATCTGATCCTGAAGGATTATCCACTTGTGTTCCATCCATTGCCTTGTTCTCTCCTTCCAAGGAACGAATAAGAGGAGGGGAGGAGAGTTCAGCTGTCGAGGACTTTATCTATTGTTTTGATCTCTGGTCACGTAAGTTAGCATGGGCAAAGAAAACGCTTGCAGACTGGGTTAGGATTTCACTTCACAAGATAATTCACAGGACGCCTAGAGTAAAGTTATAAGGAGAGACTGTGAAATCCTCATTGTGGATATAAACTAGCAAGCTTTTAATATGACTATATATTAGCAAGCTTTTGTCATTCAGGTGCGTGTTAACAATTCCCCGTGACAGATATGCAAGGCACTACATAAATGGTCACTGGGGAGAGACACGATGTCCCAGAGTTTGGCCGTATTACCTCTAAACCAGTACATCTGACCAGAGGACGGTGGGGAATGTGGATTGTGGGACTGGGGACCCACCTCTGTGGCCAGTCTCTCATTAGGATCTAATTGGGCCTTTCGCAATGGGCCATTCAGGTCAGACCTTGTGCTACGTTCTAGCGAAGGGTTTCCCAAACTCGGCCCTGGGGCCCGCGCTGGGTGCACGTTTTGGTTTTTGCCCTAGCACTACAAAGCTGATTCAAATAACCAACTTATCATCAAGCTTCAATGATTTGAATCAGCTGTGTAGTGCACCCAGGAGATTGGGAAACCCTGCATTAGCGTAGCATTTAGTGTAGCATTCTGAGATATCAGGTTACAGGGTTATAGGAGATGATTGACTGGTTTGTACAGGGAAAAGGTCATTACAGCTAGATGGAGTTACAACATCAGCATGGATCTTTGCTGGGCAAAGTAGCGGACAAATTGATTCTTAATTGAGATTGATGGCAAAAAACTATCTATGGCTGCAACCGATGGCAAAAACGATCTATGGCTGCAACCGATGGCTACGCTTGAGATATCGCACAATGGCAAACACATGAATGAAAAAAAAAATATTAAAATCAATTAGCATGCTAACTTAGTGTTTCTCTTTTTAGCAAATCGTTGGGGGGGGGGGGGGGGGGGGGGGCACGGAGGTAGGTGACAGCAGCAGATCATCAAATCTTACCTGCTCTCGAATTGGACTTAACCCATTATGCCTACTACGCTCATCCTGGGGAACTACTGGGTATGCATGCTTTTGGACCAGACCTAACAGTGTAAACACACCCGATTCAGCTAAGCATCGTTCTGATGTACAGAAAGTACTCACACACCTTGACTTTTCACGCATTTTGTTGTGTTACAGGGTGGGATTAAAATCGATTGAGATTTTGTGTCACTGGCCTACACAGAATAACCCATAATGTCAAAGTGGAATTTTGTTTATAGAAATTTTAAGTCGGTAAGTTTTCAACCCCTTTGTTATGGCAAGACTAAATAAGTTCAGGAGTAAACATTTGCTTAACAAGTCACAAACTGCATGAACTCACTCTGTGTGCAATAATACGTCTACCCAGACTATTTGGGTTGTTTAAGGGCTCACGGTAGCCGGCTAGCCTCGGACCAACAACATCGTAGTTACTCCACAATACTAACCAAAAATGACTGTGAAAAGAAGGAACAGTACAGAATAAACATATTCCAAAACATGCACCCTGTTTGCAATAAGGCACTAAAGTAAAACTGCAAGAAATGTGGCAAATAAATGAACTTTATGTCCTGAATACAAAAGGTTATGTTTGGGGAAAATCCAACACAACATCACTGAGAAACACTCTTCATATTTTCAAGCATGGTGGTGGCTGCACTATGTTATGGGTATGCTTGTCATCGGCAAGGACTAGGTACTGTCGTTTACTGGGATAAGAATACACAAAATAGAGCTAAGCACAGGCAAAATCCTAAAGAAAAACCTGGTTCAGTCTGCTTTCCAACAGACATTGGGAGACAAATTGACCTTTCAGCAGGAAAATAACCTAAAACACAAGGCCAAATATACACTGGAGTTGCTTACCAAAACGACCGAGTTGCATAGTTACTGTTTTGACTTAAAATTGGCTTGAAAATGGCTGTCTAGCAATGATCAACAACCAACTTGACAGAGCTTGAAGATTGTTTTAAAGACTAATCTGCAAATGTTGTACAATCCAGCTGTGCAAAGCTCTTACAGGACTTATCCAGAAAGACTCACAGCTGTAATCGCTGCCAAAGGTCATTCTAACATATATCGACTCAGGGGTGTGAATACTTGTGTAAATTATATATTTCTGTATTTCTGTTGTAATAACTAATAATAGATGGGTGAGAGAAAAACATCCATTTCATCCATTTTGAATTCAGGCTGTAACACAACACAATGTGGAATAAGTCCAGGGGTATGAATACTTCCTGAAGGTACTGTAGCTACTATTGTCACGGCCGTCAAAGTAAGTGGACCTAGGTGCAGCGTGGTGAGCGTACATATTCCTTTTTATTTGAATGTCGCCAACAAAACAATAAACAACACAAAACGACCGTGAAGCTTAACAGGGCTATGAAGCCTCTAACAAAGTTAACTACCCACAACGAAAGGAGGGAAAAAGGGCAATCTAAGTATGGTTCCCAATCAGAGACAACGATAGACAGCTGTCCCTGATTGAGAACCATACCCAGCCAAAACATAGAAACACAAAATCATAGAAGGACATAGAATGCCCACCCAAATCACACCCTGACCAAACCAAAAAGAGACATAAAAAAGGCTCTCTAAGGTCAGGGCGTGACAACTACGGAAAAAATCTAAAAGGGGGACCAGAGCAGCTATAATAGTATATAAACATTCCATGGCTTATATAGACAATCAAATATTACTTAGAAGGTAGACTCGGCAATATGATGTAGATGTACAAAGTAAACAGCAGTAGTGTGTCAACAACTAAGAGCGTTGAAGCGGAAGCTAAACTTCTCTGCCGTTTCGGTCCCGTTGCTACCACACTGTGACAACGTGAAGGGGACGTGTACAAATGCGCGGATGCTGTGTGAGAGAGTCGGGCATCTCGCTCATCGCATTATCTACGGTGCTGCTCATGGCAACGTTATTTCGCTGAGTCTACCGTTAAGCTGCAAAGACGAGAGGGCCAATCTCCACACAATTTGCTATAAGGAAATAAAAAGCTCTCTCATTCTGAGAAAATTTGAGTAATGGTGAGGATAAAAACAGTGATTGGCTGTTCTTTTAGGGGAAATGAAAGTACATACAAATACAACCTCCAGATGATGATGATGGTGACACATTGATAAAAATGACTTGGTCATACTGAATAGGCCAAAGACCCAGGAGGCAAAAAATGATTTAAAATGCAGGCAATCAACAGTGGAAAAACATCTGATCACATCAGAAGGGGTTTAAAAAAAATAAACAACATGGTTGTCTATTTCCTTCTCCACTCTCTTCTCCACTCTCTTCTCCACTCTCTTCTCCACTCTCTTCTCCACTCTCTTCTCCACTCTCTTCTCCACTCTCTTCTCCACTCTCTTCTCCACTCTCTTCTCCACTCTCTTCTCCACTCTCTTCTCCACTCTCTTCTCCACTCTCTTCTCCACTCTCTTCTCCACTCTCTTCTCCACTCTCTTCTCCACTCTCTTCTCCACTCTGCAGTGAAGACACATCTGTTGTGCAGTAGCAGACCTACAGGTCTAATCTACAGCTACACGGCTTTATTCTTATATATTAATACAAAACATGTGATTACAATGTCAATACACTGTCACCTACGAAGCACAACCGTGATTACAATGACAATACACTGTCACCTACGAAGGACAACCGTGATTACAATGACAATACACTGTCACCTACGAAGAACAACCGTGATTACATTGACAATACACTGTCACCTACGAAGCACAGCCGTGATTACAATGACAATACACTGTCACCTACGAAGCACAGCCGTGATTACAATGACAATACACTGTCACCTACGAAGCACAGCCGTGATTACAATGACAATACACTGTCACCTACGAAGCACAGCCGTGATTACAATGACAATACACTGTCACCTACGAAGCACAGCCGTGATTACAATGACAATACACTGTCACCTACGAAGCACAGCCGTGATTACAATGCCGATACACTGTCACCTACGAAGAACAACCGTGATTACAATGACAATACACTGTCACCTACGAAGAACAACCGTGATTACAATGACAATACACTGTCACCTACGAAGAACAACCGTGATTACAATGCCGATACACTGTCACCTACGAAGCAAGGGCCGTGATTACAATGACAATACACTGTCACCTACGAAGCACAACCGTGATTACAATGCCGATACACTGTCACCTACGAAGCAAGGGCCGTGATTACAATGACAATACACTGTCACCTACGAAGAACAACCGTGATTACAATGACAATACACTGTCACCTACGAAGCAAGGGCCGTGATTACAATGACAATACACTGTCACCTACGAAGCACAGCCGTGATTACAATGACAATACACTGTCACCTACGAAGCACAGCCGTGATTACAATGCCGATACACTGTCACCTACGAAGCACAACCGTGATTACAATGCCGATACACTGTCACCTACAAAGCACAAACGTAATTCAAATGTCAATACACTGTTACCAACAAAGCACAAACATGTGATTCAAATGTAAATACACAGATTCCTACGAAGCACAAACACGTGATTAAAATGTCAATACACTGTCACCTACGAAGCACAAACATGTGATTAAAATGTAAATACAGTTTCCTACGAAGCACAAACACGTGATTAAAATGTCAATACACTTACCTATTAAACACTCTTCCCCATGCAGTAACCTTACCAAAATATTATGGCACTGTACTAGGTGCACCAAGCTGCTAGTCACTAGGCTGCAGGGATAAATTGAGCTGTATTTTAAACGGCCACTTGTCAAGGACATAAGCCCATTTATTTTATAAATGGATCAATGTCTCACACACCATTCTGGGGAAAGATCTTTTTGCAGCTTATTTTCCCATGCAGTAAGCAAGGAGAGACCACTGGGAGAAATACAGGCAAAACATCAATATGTTTGAATCTATATGAGATGGCAATCTCCACAACTATATACTGTGTGAACCATGTCTCTTCCCATACTGTCCCCATAGGGAGGGTTCTTAAAGGGTTCTTAAAGGGTTCTTTGGCTGTCCTCATAGGAGAACCCTTTGAAGAACAATTTTTGGTTCCCTTTTGGGTTCCATGTAGAGGACTCTACATGGTACCTCAAAAATGTCTACCTGGAACCAAAAACGGCTTTACCTGGACCCAAAACGAGTTCTCCTATGGGGACAGCCAAAGAACCCTTTAAGAACCCTTTTTTCTAAGTGTACCATTACTCTGATTCTCATGTATACCAGTGTTTTTAACCCTCTTCTTCTCTATAGCTTTATTTGCAGCTAGAATGAGGGGCATCCTTCTGGGAAATGTGTGTGTGTGTAGTTTCTTGCTTGCTGGATGAGAGGTATCGGCTTTCATCGTCGGCTTTCATTGGACTACCTGAAATCAAGTAAGTGCGTGTGTGGTGACTGACGAGCGGGGCTATCTGTGGCATTGAATCGCAGATCAAAAAGAGTCGAGGGCACTAGCTGATCAAACGGCTGCCGAGGCCGAGTGGGGAGGTAGATGAAAACAGACGCCGCCGCCGCCACAGCCACACTGTCGGAACCAGTCGCTAATTAGCAGGCCTCATGCACTTCCTCTCTTAGCGTTTCCTAATTAGCGCAGCTTAATTAGCGCTGCCGTCGCCAACCAGCGCTGGTTAATTACCCATCTGCCGGGGCGGTGCAGCAGGGCATCCCCCCCAAAAAAGGGGGGCGGGTGGGGGCTCAGTTGATGTCAGCAAGTCTGCGGGGGTGGTTTGGGGTGAGGAGAGGGTTGGGATCTTCCAATTTCTCACTATAATACTTACTGTACATTAGTGATACATTCAACATGCCTGGATGAGGAAGTTCATGACTTGAGGAGCTTACTAGAATGTTGACGTCAACTTAAAACTGAAAATGGTCTTGTTGATGACACATCATACAACAAGAGAAGAGGAATACTTCAAACTAAACTAAAGGGTATAAAATAGAATGGCATAAAATCAGATGCTTCCATTTATAGAGACTTCCAAAACAAATCACACTTCCACCAAGCCCTCCATGTCCCCCCCCCCCCCCACCCCTCCTTTACAGCTAGTTGATTGATGGTCCCGTAAGCTGTGGAATCACTGACCACGGCCGTGATAGCCATATATAAATACCATGATCCATTCACTAACTCTCCCCTCGACAGAGCTCATCTATCAGCGGCGTGGCTGTTGGTAGCAGCTGCTGTCGTCAGCTCCGAGGCTAGCCGGCTACCGTGGGCTCTTCTTAACAGACCCAAAGACGATCGATCTATGCCAACGGGGAGGCTTGGCGAGGCTAGCATTGTGCACTAATCTCTGTGCAAACCTGAGGCAGACGCGGTTAGCGGTAGCGCTAACAGACCAGGGCCATTGTAAAGAGTGTTGATCCGGTCACCAGGGGTCGTGTGTTGCCTATTGAGCGTATCATCGATCCGTTCCAGTCAAAAGGCAGTGTCCCAAATGGCGCCCTATTCCCTATATAGTCCACTACTTTTGACCAGAGTTGACTCAAAAGTAGGGCAGTAAAATGGGAATAGGGCACCATTAGAGACGTACCCAGTTTGACAAGCAGCCAATCCGTCCTTTGAAATACCTGATAAAGTGGGGTGGCTGTTATGTTCTATTCACTTCAGATCAAAAGGTCTTTCCAACATCAATGGAGTCTGTAGCAGTATGAGTCTTCTACTGTAGGTCTACCAGTAAGCACATTCAATAATATATCCCCCATCCCCTCGCATAAGAGACAGCAGTGGAAAATAAAGATAGGGAGAGATACAAAGATAGATGGAAAGAGAAAGGGAAGAAGGGAGAGAGAGACAGAGAGAGACAGAGAGAGACAGAGAGAGACAGAGAGAGACAGAGAGAGACAGAGAGAGACAGAGAGAGACAGAGAGAGACAGAGAGAGACAGAGAGAGACAGAGAGAGACAGAGAGAGACAGAGAGAGACAGAGAGAGACAGAGAGAGACAGAGAGAGACAGAGAGAGAGAATAATGGTGTGTTTGGCGGGTCATTTCGGGCCAGAGTGGGGTATCAGTCATTCAAGTGTTTGCTCTCTTTCCATCCCCATCCTATCTCTGTAATCAGTCTGGCTCCTCTGGGCAGTTAACTGCAGTCTCAGCCAATCATTAGGGCTCTTACTGGGAGTCGAGGGTGACCAAACTCCACTCTGGGCCAATTAGGGGAGGTCCTCTAAGACTGCTATCGGCATGTACCATCATCCCCACTCTCTCACAATACTGCATTACAATCCAATCACGCCCACACACTTTTCCACTGAAGGACCTAAACAACACTCAGAACATGGCCCTGGACAAGAAGTAGTGCTGGAGCCAATATCAATTAGATTTGAATGGAAATCAAGCGTGCATTGCAATGTCAGAATGGGGGTTGTTGGATATTGAGTGCAATTTCCAGTGAACTCACACAGGAATTTCAAGGAGTGTTTTTTACGACCGGTGTTTGCGTTGAGAATGTACTTGTAATGTACCGTATGAGGGTTTGAAAATGACATGTGCCAACGTCGGGTCAGTTGCTCAACATCAATGTCTTTTGGGGTAATTCTAAAAGACGTACTCTTTCTATAGATCATGAGATCATTTTGAATTCAGTTTTCTTTTTTCAAGCAATATAGATGTATACTATTTCTCTGTTTGAATTGCCCCCGAAGGACTTTGATGTTGAACAGCTAACCCAATGTCTGTCTACCCCCAAGGTTGCTTCTTCCCGCTCTCCGTTTCTTAATCCAGCAATCCATCCATCCAGCCATCCATCCAATCAAATTAAACCCATCCATCCACCCAGTCATCCATCCATCCACCCAGTCATCCATCCATCCACCCAGTCATGCATCCATCCACCCAGTCATCCATCCATCCACCCAGTCATCCATCCATCCACCCAGTCATCCACCCAGTCATCCACCCACTCCTTCATCCACTCCTTCATCCACACACCATCTCTCAAATCCTCTCCAATGAAACCTGGGCAGCTCCCCAGGGCACTGTGACCCACTGGGTCAGATTACATGGGTAATCATTTCACACGGTGTCAACAGGAATACTAAGGTCATCCAGTCATGAAATAGGAGCTCAGAGTGAACACAAAATCTCACCTTAAAGAAGGTTTGAATAGTAAATACACTGTCCGTTTTGGGCCCTCTGGCCAACCTTCACAGGAACAAACAGGCATCAACACACACACCCACACCCCCCCCTGCTGTGAGCAGGAACAAGCCCCAGGTTTGGTACGGTAGGGGGTGCAGTCTCTTTGGCATAGGACGGAGTGTGCTGCTGATCGTTGTGCGCGTGGCTCTGCAGGTGGTCCGTACTGTCAGACAGAGCGAGAGCAGGAGGGGAAAGAGGGACGAGAGGAGGGGGAGTAGAGACAGAAACAGAGGGGACGAGGGCTAAAGATAGCTCCCTCTGCTACAGCTTCTGGGCTCTGATTATACATACACACACACACACACACCCCACGCACACACACACACGCACTACGCACGCACACCGCCTCAGGCTGCCTGCCATTGGGTAAATTACAGTTAGCTTTTCATACAGCAGCACCACAGGGAGATGCAGGATACCAAATGTTTAGTATCCAGCATGTAATTCCCTACAGGGAGCATCTATCCCTCTTTGTCAGGGCACAGTGAGACCGTCTCTTTTGTAGTCGTGGTAACTGGTGCGAGTAGAAAGAGGGCGAGGGAGGCTATTTTTCTGCTGTAGTGGCTCAAACACATCACCCTGCTTCCACACACAGGAAGCAGGGGGGCGGGGGTTCATCTGCCCCTGGTTCACACACCCCTCTGCTGCAACACTGTCTAATAGCAGGACTCTCAAAACAGACTTTGCATGAGATAACAGGGACATGGGGTCCCACAAGACTCTTCCAGGTTCCCTGGAAGGGTCACCCCATCGTATCTAGAGCTCTGGAGGGTCACAACACCAGACGACCCCCTCAGGGTGCATCGTTCGTCACCATGCTTCCCTCCCAGTTCCTTTCTCCCGTCTCCCCATCTCTCACACCTTAGTGTGAGGTGACATTTGGTGGCGGCGGTCTGGGAGCCCCTCCCTGTGAAGAAGTCACTTCCTCCCGCCTGTCCGCCCAGGGCGACATCCATCGCGGCTCCCCGCCGTCATGTCACAACCACGACACAACAATGCCACTTCCTGACAGGGGTAATTATACAGCACAGATAGACAGAGAGAGTAGAGGTGATGAGGGAGGTAGGGAAAGGGAAAGAGGAAAAAGAAGAGAGAGAGGAAGAGTGTGCGAGAAAGAGAAAGGGGGAGCAAGATGAAGGGCAGGGAGGGAAATCAAGGGGGAGATGAGAAAACAGTGAGAGAGAAAGAAAGATGGAGAGAGAGGTAGAAAGAGAGAGATAGAAAGTGAGAGCGAGAATGTTCCTGTCATTGAAGCAGTGTCATTTCAGATACGTTTTATTAGAAAGCGAGTCTTAAGGCAGGATCCACTGTAATTTCATCTCGACAGTGAAGTGAAGCAATGTCAGTCAGTGTCAGCAGATGATTATATTCACAGCTCAAACATTAGCATACTTCATTTGTTTCAGTCAATCCCTTCTCTTCCATTTAAAACACGCACTAGCTAGGCTAGGAGCGAGTTTCATCCACAGTCAAGGCTTCAATTGAGATGCTAACAATGGTGTGGAATTTAGTATGGCGCAAACCTGACTTTTCTCATGTCAATGGTGCTAGCTTAGCAGCTAGCTGCATGTGGGTCACCAGAGCCCGCTAACCTTCAACCCACATCCTCACTCCTCTGCCAGGCCTGGAGCTTCGGGGTGCTAACGGTGAGGAGGATGGTAGGGATCCATCCACGGGAACAAAACAGTGCTATCGTTTATCTCGAGTTGAGCGTGAAGCTTTATTATTATTTTTTCCCGCAAATCACTGCCGTTCCTTCCCGCTGGCCTTTTTATTCCCTAAGCTGCAAAGTGATGAGAGGGAGGTTCGCTAACACACAAGGGGGTTCCTTGCCTGCATTTGAAATGACTAAAGAAATACAAATCAGGTGACTAACAAGGTGCTGGAGATACACATAGCCATTTTAAGAATCAATTTGATCATATACGTGATTGGATTTTAATATTGTAAGAATAGTTTGATAATCAAATGACCTTATGGAGCTCAGTGGGAGAGCTATTGGGCTCCCAAACGGAGAGCCAGGTACACTACGCTGAAGCACTCAAAATGGCTGCTTGCCACATCTACACATTCATCACTGGTAATGAGACACCAAGGAGAGAAGCTACTAGCACAGTGCTTACTAGACAGAGTTCTCTCCGTATTCTGGAGTAGTGTGTGGAAACCGTTGTACCCTAAAATGGTAACCCCACCCCCATGCATTCACCCCTACCCCAAGCTACCACGTCCCCCAGTATCTGTAGAGATGACACACAACGTTCATATTGACGAGGTCACAAACTATGATCCGACATATGATACATAACAGTACAAGTCTTCCGTATGACGCAAGAAAATACATTCTTTATACGGACTAACCCCTTGACGTACAATCGTGGAACATACTGTACCTGCAAAACTGACTTGGAAAAGCAGAGAAAAGTCAAAGACCCGATAACGTTCCTGGGCTTTTTCAGGTCTGCTTTTGCATAAAGTTGCTCCCCTCTATGTCGACTAGTCACACAAAGTCAGGGCTTTTCATTATAGATCTGGGAGAGAGAGTATGTGTTGTGCTCCGGTGAGAGTGCTGATGGCACCCACCGTGCTGCGCCCGCGCCCCAAGCCTAGAAAACAGCTCCCTAATGAGGCCTCCCTGCTGGGCGGATGTGCCCCCATCAACCACCCGCTGGGGCTGTGACCCACTTCACATTCGTATAAACACACACACAAACACACTTACTGCTGCTCTTTAATTATTTGTTACTTTTATTTCTTAGGTATTTTTCTTAAAACTGCATTGTTGGTTTAGGGCTTGTAAGTAAGCATTTCACTGTAAGGTCTACACCTGTGTATTCGGCACGTGACAAATAAAATGTGATTTGATTCGACACACACACACACACACACACACACACACACACACACACACACACACACACACACACACACACACACACACACACACACACACACACACACACACACACAGAACCTTGATAACTTCCAGGCCAAGGCCAAGGAAGTTTTGCTCATAGTCAGTACAGTGTGTAGACTCACTGTGTGATGATGTGCCCCGACTAAGAGATACGCAAGGGAGCAGAGAAGGAAAAGGCTCCTTCTATACTACGTACGTCAACAATAACGTGTGGTACTGAAAGGAAGGGCATTGACATGCAAGTTGTTTGTGACGCACAAAGATTGGTTAAAAATCTCATTTGAATTGAATAGCGGTGTAACGAACCTCAGTTGACGGATCAATTGCAAAGTTTAACCATCATAGTGTGAAATACAGTTTTATACAGCCGCCGTTACTTTTTAAAGTAATAATTCCCTAAATCTTGATGCAGAGAAAAGATAAAGACAAGACAGATTTACTCTGAAGCCTGACGGTTGATTTGATTAGATTTTTTTTAAATGCAGTTGTGTGTACTGTTCACGTGAACGGGGCATGTTGAATCCCAACGAATCAATCCTGGATGCGTTGCAAAAAGCAAAGAAGAAAAAAGAGCAGTGACAGCCATGGCTAGCGGAGGAGCTGAAGAACTGGAAAAGCCTCCCGCTTCATTTAAGTCTCTTGTATGGAAGCATTTTGGCTTCCCTGTCAAATACGATGATGGGAAGAAGGGTGGTGGACAACACCATTACGGTGTGTAGGCATTGTGCCACAAGATAGCCGTATGATCATGGAAATACATCGAGCGTGGCCACACATTTAAAGCGTCATCACCCTGGTGAGTCGGTGGCGGGAGCCAACTCAGCCAAGAGACAACAACTTTCTCACCGCGGCATTTACGCCCTTTTGCTGCAGAATCGGACCGGACTAAAGCCATCACCAAATCTATTGGGATGTTTATCGCTGCAGACCTGATGCCATAATCTGTTGTGGAAAACAGAGGGTTTAAACATATGGTGAAAGTGCTTGAGCCACGCTAGGAAATCCCCTGCCGCCCCCACTTCAGTATGAAGATCGCGCCAGATCTTTATGAACAGGAAAATATCAAAATTGTCGACGAATTATCCAAGGCATCCGCTGTTGCCCTCACCACAGACGGGTGGACCTCCAGGGCAACGGAAAGCTACGTGACTGTGACTGCTCACTGCACCACAGAGGAGTGGGAGATGCGAAGTCCGGTGCTACAGACACTCCCCCTCTATGAGAGTCACACAGGCACAAATCTGGCGCAGGTACTGCTAGGAGCAGTAGCAGAGTGGAAGCTAGAGAGTATCCCAATCACCACAGATAACGCCAAGTAAATGCAGTGATAAGAGGCTGGACTGGGGCCACAGATAGCTTGCTTTGCACATGTGATCAATTTAGCATCCCAAAGGGGAATCTCAGTGAACCAGACGGACCGTCCTCCTCGGGCGGATCAGGAAGGTGGTTTTCCTTTTTTCCACCGAAGCACAACAGCCGCTCATGTGCTTAAGACCAAGCAGGAAATGTTACAGCTACCGACCCACAAACTCATACACGACGTCACAACAAGATGGAACTCCACTTATGACATGTTGGAGCGGTATCTTGAACAGCTGTATACTCTGCACTGACAGACAAGACCCTGAAAATAAATAAAAAGACACCGTCACCTTGTCTGATGATGACGTGAAAGTGGCAGGAGGAGGTCCTCCAGGTGCTCAAACCCCTCAAAACGGTTACAACCCTATTGAGCAGTGAAACTGCTCCGTCTGACGGGCGGCTTCGAGGTCGGGGAAGGACTTGGGAGTCTGTCATGCCCGTCTCGCCGGCTCTGGAAGCGAGAGCTCCGTTCACCGCAACCTTTCCGTTCCACTGAGGTAGCAACAACAAAATATATATATAAAAATTGGAAAAGTTATTGGCTCAGAGATTCATTTGCAAAACAGGTTGCTAAACAGTTAACCCTAAACTGACTAAATGGCCTTTGAGACAGGCCATATTCAGGTATTTAATAATTAAGGCCTAGAAAGTGTTTAACGGCCGAGTCCCACCAGAGTCTCTCTCTAAACTTAAGTAATTAACAGTGACACTGGCGGTAAGGCCCCCTCTTATTTTTCGGTAGTTTAGCGCAAAGGCTCAGTGTGATTCTCTGTGAAAGTTAAGTTAGTCTGAGAAATAAGAACACACTGTGTCTGTAGCCTGATTTAGAGTTTTGGGAGTACCGTTTTTGGCCTAGGAGTCTTTGTTCTTCCTTAATAGAGCAAACAACTGGAGAGGAAGGCCAAGAAAACAGAAGCCCTGAAGTGGGGAGACCTAATAGTGAGTGAGTGAGTGAGTGAGTGTTTACAAGTAAGACAAACACTCAGACAAATGAACTACTGTGACTGGTATCACCTTCTTAATAAAGGAACACATTAACTACTGTGACTGGCATCACCTTCTTAATAAAGGAACACAATAACTACTGTGACTGGTATCACCTTCTTAATAAAGGAACACATTAACTACTGTGACTGGCATCACCTTCTTAATAAAGGAACACATTAACTACTGTGACTGGCATCACCTTCTTAATAAAGGAACACATTAACTACTGTGACTGGTATCACCTTCTTAATAAAGGAACACATTAACTACTGTGACTGGCATCACCTTCTTAATAAAGGAACACATTAACTACTGTGACTGGCATCACCTTCTTAATAAAGGAACACATTAACTACTGTGACTGGTATCACCTTCTTAATAAAGGAACACATTAACTACTGTGACTGGCTTCACCTTCTTAATAAAGGAACACATTAACTACTGTGACTGGTATCACCTTCTTAATAAAGGAACACATTAACTACTGTGACTGGTATCACCTTCTTAATAAAGGAACACATTAACTACTGTGACTGGTATCACCTTCTTAATAAAGGAACACATTAACTACTGTGACTGGCTTCACCTTCTCAATAAAGGAACACATTAACTACTGTGACTGGCATCACCTTCTTAATAAAGGAACACATTAACTAGCGCCTTGGGATGATGACTGGTCTTAAACTGGAGTGGCAAAGTGAGCCGTCAACTGCGCCGTCAACTGCGCCGTCAACTGCGCCGTCAACTGCGCCGTCAACTGCGCCGTCAACAACACATACACAAATGAAGAGAAATGCCATCTACGCAATTCCACAGAGAAAGAAGGTTTCTTTTGTTTGCTCATTGCTTTGATAGAGGCAATCCAAGGCTATTCAAAATAATGCAATAATTACTTGACTATAATGTAATGACAAGGCAGTAACAAGGCAGTCAACAAATTAACTGGTACCCATTTCCAACCTATCCAATCAACAGCCATCGACGGCCCTAAAACTAAGACCTACTCTCTCAAGTCCACCTAACCTGGAATAGGCAGATGTTGCTCCTAACCACTGATACTGGGTCAGATGTTATTTAACTTCCTAACAAATTAAGGCTAGGACTGGGAATAGGGTTATCCTAGATCAGTAGTGACGTAGAGGCCGCTTCTACCTCGAGCAGTTGGGGAAATTCAGATCTTGCTCCCCAAGTGCAACATTCGCTTTAATGTCAAAACCATCCATTTAGGCCACGGAATGGAGCTCTCCATTGCCAGACTCCCCCCTCTTGCCCCTCCTCCTCTTACACCCCTGGAATTCATAGGCCTGATGCTGCAAGAACTATGTCTCAGGTCACTGTCCAAGAGAAAGAGCAAAGGGGATAACAATTACTTCGTGAAAAGTGAAAACAGACACTTCATTGCATCTATGAATAACCTGGTGCCGCAGATGGGTGGGCTTGAAAGTAAATGTTTTGACGGTGGCTCAAACAGACTAAATTAAATGGGTTTAAGTTACAATAAAGAGAGAGAGAGAGAGAGAGAGAGAGAGAGAGAGAGAGAGAGAGAGAGAGAGAGAGTCTGGAAAGGTAAGTTAGACAAAGGAAGATAAGGGGGATGAGAGAGAGAGAGAGAGAGAGAGAGAGTCTGAAAAGTTAGACAGGGGAAAAGAGACATTAAAGAGAGAGTGGAGCGAGAGAGAAGGAGAGAAAGAGAGAGTATGTCTAAAAAGATAAGTAAGAAAGGGGAAGAGGGAGAAATGAAAGAGAGGGAGAGGGGGGAGAAAGAGAGGGATGGGGAAAACAGAGAGTGAAAGAGATGAGTAAAACCTGTCAGGACAGTTGCCGTTGACGTACAGAGTGGAAAAAGTAATGCCCTGAGGAAGGAGGAAGATAAATAGGTTGGACACAGATATCTGGGTTGCAAATAGCTACAACGAGTCATTGTGAGAAATGGTCACTTAAAATATGCTTCGTCACTGAGACAATTTCAGGTCTGCAGCGCGCAAACGTGCGTGTTTACTGGTAACACTGAGGCTGTACCTGCTTTAATTCACTGTTTTAACAGTGGACTCCCGAGTGGCGCAGGGGTCGAAGGTACCGCATCTCAGTGCAAGAGGCATCACTACAGTCCCTGGTTCGAATCCAGGCGGTATCACATCTGGCCGTGATTGGGAGTCCCATAGGGCAGGGCACAATTGGCCCAGCGTCGTCCGGATTTGGCCTTCATTGTAAATAAGAATTTGCTCTTAACTGACTTGCCAAGTTAGATAATAAAATAAAAAAGTGGCTAAGTAAGCTACTGTGGCTATGTGATCATAATGAAAGCCTACCATCAAAAACAAATGGAGAACATGCATCCCATCACATTTTAACATGGAAATAGCTGTTCTATCATTCAGCCTACAGTACCAGCCAACTTGTGGTGTTCAATGTCTACCTGCATTCCATGAGACTTTGAAAAGACATGCAGGGCTTGACATGAACCTGTTGATCCATTTTCTGTCCTTCAGACAAGGAGGTGACTGAAAATGTTTGTGTGTTGTTTGATGCAAGAAACCATTTTACAAAATCAAATGTATCATTATTCCCATACCAGTATTACAGAGAATCAGACAAATTATCCTGCCCTCTGCCTATTGGCTACTACAACAACACTGCCCCTTTAAAACCTAAAAAAACCCCAGCTCTTTACCTGACTTGCTTTTCAAATATCCAATCACTCCCCCATTGCAGACTACAAATGATCTCTAACTGGGCTAATAACTCACTAACTAGCAGAGGATATGAACAACATGTGCACAAATGGCTACATGCAGCTCTCTCTTCGATCTCAAAACAAGTGCATAATAATCGCGACCGCTCATGCTGTAAAACAGTCCAGTTCAAAGTGAATGGCACAAATCCATATGGCAATGGTCTATTTGCAAATAGGCCTACTGTAGCTCTGATTGGTTATGGCACACTGGTCTGTGTAGAGTATGGGTCGGAGTTGTGCCTGTCAATGCAATAGAATCCATTCCGATGCACTCTGCCTTTAACAACATCTCTTGCATAGTTAGTTGTGCATACTAAGTCTTGTATAGTTTGTTTTGTTTCGGTATGTTGCATTGAAAGTGTCTAATATTGAGTTGATTCGATCACAATTCCCACAGTAAAGGGAAACGTGGACAGTGTTAACTAACGGGGAAAACTCTAGAAAGTTGAGTGAGGTTCAATCTCGTGTTTCTCTGCACAGGCTGATATTTCTCCTGCGTGGCAGTCCCGGAGGAAGATTGGTCATGAGCCTTTGAAGCGTTTTTTACAGTATGACCCGGGTTCTCCCTCACTGTCCTTTTTTCTTCCTCTGTTTCACATTTTGCAATCTCTTTATCCCCCTCTCCCTCCATTTCTCCCGCTCTAAAGAATTTTGCTCTCTCTCATCTCTCTATCCCTCACTGCCATCATTATCCATCTCTCTCATCTCTCTATCCTTCCCTGCCATCACTATCCCTCTCATCTCTCTATCCCTCACTGCCATCATTATCCCTCTCTCTATCGCTCACTGCCATCATTACCCATCTCTATATCCCTCACTGCCATCATTATCCATCTCTATCCCTCACTGCCATCATTATCCTCTCTCTATCCCTCACTGCCATCATTATCCATCTATATATCCCTCACTGCCATCATTATCCCGCTCTCATCTCTCTACCCTTCACTGCCATCATTATCCTCTCTCTATCCCTCACTGCCATCATTATCCATCTCTATATCCCTCACTGCCATCATTTTCCCGCTCTCATCTCTCTATCCCTCACTGCCATCATTATCCCTCTCTCTCATCCCCTCACTGCCATCATTATACCTCTCTCATCTCTCTATCCTTCACTGTCATCATTATCCCCCTCTCTCTCTCAACTCTATATCCCTCACTGCCATCCTTATCCCTCTCTCATCTCTCCATCCCTCACTGCCATCACTATCCGTCTCTCATCTCTCTATCCCTCACTGCCATCATTATCCCCTGCTCTCATCTATCCCTCACTGCCAAACTGCCATCATTATCCCCCTCTCTCTCTTTCTATCCTCCTGTCTCGCTCGCGCTCTCTTTCTCTCTTCCTCCATCCCTCTTATCTGTCTCTCTCATGTTGGACGGCTGTAAGATGTGTTAGTTGAAGAGCGTTGATTTTGGTTGAGGAGCGCTGATTACCCGTCGAAGCGTGGGCAGCAAAAACCCAGCCCTATCTATCTCTCGACCACACATATGCTTACAGGCATCGCGTCGCTGCTTCACCGCAGCTCTGATCATTACAATTATTTTATCATTAAATCACAAAGCCCCACCCCGTTCCATTCTGCTCTAAAGTGTAGGCTCGCAAAACAAAACATCTGAGGCATTGGCTTTTGCCAAACACTGACATGGATTGAGGTGCAACAAAGATTGGCATTAAAACATACGCACAGGCTAGGCCCAATCAGTTACAGCTCATGGAAACAAAGACCAATCATCATCATCATCATCAGTCAACAGTCAACAGTCAACTGCACTTGTGAAGGTGGTAAATGACCTTTTAATGGCGTCAGACCGAGGCTCTGCATCTGTCCTCGTGCTACTAGACCTTAGTGCTGCCTTTGACACCATCGATCACCACATTCTTTTGGAGAGACTGGAATCCCAAATTGGTCTACACGGACAAGTTCTGGCCTGGTTTAGATCTTACCTGTCGGAAAGATATCAGTTTGTCTCTGTGAATGGTCTGTCCTCTGACAAATCAACTGTACATTTCGGTGTTCCTCAAGGTTCCGTTTTAGGACCACTATTGTTTTCACTATATATTTTACCTCTTGGGGATGTTATTCGAAAACATAATGTTAACTTTCACTGCTATGCGGATGACACACAGCTGTACATTTCAATAAAACATGGTGAAGCCCCAAAATTGCCCTCGCTAGAAGCCTGTGTTTCAGACATAAGGAAGTGGATGGCTGAAAACTTTCTACTTTTAAACTCGGACAAAACAGAGATGCTGGTTCTAGGTCCCAAGAAACAAAGAGATCTTCTGTTAAATCTGACAATTCATCTTGATGGTTGTAAAGTCGTCTCAAATAAAACTGTGAAGGACCTCGGCGTTACTCTTGACCCTGATCTCTCTTTTGACGAACATATCAAGACTGTTTCAAGGACAGCTTTTTTCCATCTACGTAACATTGCAAAAATCAGAAATTTTCTGTCCAAAAATGATGCAGAAAAATTAATCCATGCATTTGTTACTTCTAGGTTAGACTACTGCAATGCTCTACTTTCCGGCTACCCGGATAAAGCACTTAATAAACTTCAGTTAGTGCTAAATACGGCTGCTAGAATCCTGACTAGAACCAAGAAATTTGATCATATTACTCCAGTGCTAGCTTCCCTACACTGGCTTCCTGTTAAGGCAAGGGCTGATTTCAAGGTTTTACTGTTAACCTATAAAGCGTTACATGGGCTTGCTCCTACCTATCTTTCCGAGTTGGTCCTGCCGTACATACCAATACGTACGCTACGGTCACAAGACGCAGGCCTCCTAATTGTCCCTAGAATTTCTAAGCAAACAGCGGGAGGCAGGGCTTTCTCCTATAGATCTCCATTTTTATGGAACAGTCTGCCTACCCATGTGAGAGACGCAGACTCGGTCTCAACCTTTAAGTCTTTACTGAAGACTTATCTCTTCAGTAGGTCATATGATTGAGTGTAGTCTGGCCCAGGAGTGTGAAGGTGAACGGAAAGGCTCTGGAGCAACGAACCGCCCTTGCTGTCTCTGCCAGGCCGGTTCCCCTCTCTCCACTGGGATTCTCTGCCTCTAACCCTGTTACAGGGGCTGAGTCACTGGCTTGCTGGTGCTCTTTCATGCCGTCCCTAGGAGGGGTGCGTCACTTGAGTGGGTTGAGTTACTGACGTGATCTTCCTGTCTGGGTTGGCGCCCCCCCTTGGTTTGTGCTGTGGTGGAGACCTTTGTGGGCTATACTCGGCCTTGTCTCAGGATTGTAGTTGGTGGTTGAGGATATCCCTCTAGTGGTGCGGGGGCTGTGCTTTGGCAAAGTGGGTGGGGTTATATCCTTCCTGTTTGGACCTGTCCGGGGGTTTCTTCGGATAGGGCCACAGTGTCTCCTGACCGCTCCTGTCTCAGCCTCCAGTATTTATGCTGCAGTAGTTTATGTGTCGGGGGGCTAGGGTCAGTTGGTTATACCTGGAGTACTTCTCCTGTCTTATCCAGTGTCCTGTGTGAATTTAAGTATGCTCTCTCTAATTCTCTCGTTCTCTCTTTCTCTCTGAGAACTTGAGCCCTAGGACCATACGTCAGGACTACCGGGCATGCTGACACCTTGCTGTCCCCAGTCCGCCTGGCCTTGCTGCTATTCCAGTTTCAACTGTTCTGCCTGAGGTTACGAAACCCCTACCTGTCCCAGACCTGCTGTTTTCAACTCTTAATGATCGGCTATGAAAAGCCAACAGATTTATTCCTGATTATTATTTGACCATGCTTGTCATTTATGAACATTTTGAAAATCTTGGCTCTCTCTAATTTTCTCCTTCTCTCTTTCTTTCTCTCGGAGGACCTGAGCCCTAGGACCATACGTCGGGACTACCGGCCGTGGTGACTCCTTGCTGTCCCCAGTCCGCCTGGCCTTGCTGCTATTCCAGTTTAAACTGTTCTGCCTGCGGTTATGGAACCGCCACCTGTCCCAGACCTGCTGTTTTCAACTCTTAATGATCGGCTATGAAAAGCCAACAGATTTATTCCTGATTATTATTTGACCATGCTTGTCATTTATGAACATTTTGAAAATCTTGGCTCTCTCTAATTTTCTCCTTCTCTCTTTCTTTCTCTCGGAGGACCTGGGCCCTAGGACCATGCGTCGGGACTGCCGCCCGTGGTGACTCCTTGCTGTCCCCAGTCCGAAGGGCTATATAAAATAAAATTGATTGATTGATTGAACAGAGTCACGTTCTAGCAGTTTGTAGCAGTTTCAGACTGATTTCCTTCACGGTCATCTTATCTAACCGTCTTTTAGAAGAGGGCACCAGCATCTCTCCAGTGTTTTCATTCTGGGCCAAGAGCCATTCCAGCATTCCCTCTGCAAGTCATTATCCGAGTCCCAAATGGCACCCTATTCCCTATGGAGTGCACTACTTTTGGCCAGAGCCCTATGGGCCCTGGTCACAACTAGTGCACTATATATACAGGAAACAGGGTGCCATTTGGAACACCTGCATTAGTAATACCTGTGAAGCTCTGGGAGAAGGCCCGCTTGAGTCGCCAGCAGCCACTCAGCGGAAAAAAACTTCTGGAGTGGAGACGACGGTGGAATTTTGGGCTGGAGGGGTCTAGAGCTAGGGGGTTGGAGGGGGTGAGCAGTGGGAGGAATTCTCGTAAGCTGCGGCCCCTCCTTATGAGGATACAGTAACCCCCGGGGGGTAGGGAAAACCAGAGCCAAATATTTCCAGAGTTAGGCCAACTTTTTGAATTATTGTTACAGTGTTGACACCCTTGATTTTAAAAAATGACTGTAGGAAATAAATAATTAAAATACTGCGGGGGAAATGATGTTATTTTATAGTAATACAATGGCTCTGAGAAAGAGATTTGGTTTAACAAGTCATAATTTATTTATTTTTTTTTTAAAAAAAGGTTGATTTACACCCCTAAAGATTCAAATAAATAAAGGCCTTACTTGACTGACTGACATGAGAAAGATACGTGCATGTTGGCACCCGAAAATGAATTGTTTCCCGATCACGGATAATTACAAAAATACTCTGTTCATAATAGTATCCCAAAAATTGCCCATTTCCATTACGATACTCGTTTTACCTGACTACTCGGCACACCCCTAACGTATTGTGTCATTTGGAGGTCATTTCATTGTAAATTTGAATAGAATATGCTTCTAAACACTGCTACCATGATTGTGGATAATCCTGAATGAATCGTGAATAATTCAGAGGGTCAAAGATCATACCCCCAAGGCATGCTAACCTCCCCCTGTTATTGTTAATGGTGAGAGTTTAGAATGTCTTGGGGGTATGATCTTTGACCCTTTGTAACTTTCTCACTCCCCATCTTATGGAGCATACAATATAGCTGGATATTGGAATTATTTTATACACAGTCATTATTACTCATCTTTATCAAGGGTATAAATCCTTTCAGACCACACTGTACATAAAAATGTTTAAATATTCCCCATGTAATGTTCATGACGGAGCTAACATGGCCGCCGTAGAATGTTGACGTGTCACGTAAACGCATCATAATGCAGAAACTGCTTAGACCCAACTCTCTAAATACATGGCTCTGGGGAAAGGGGGAAACCAGTTGGCCCAGAGAGCCTGCCAGACGCAGCCGAGAAAGATGAGTCTCAGACGCTCTGGTCGAGCTCTGACGCCCACTGCTGAACCCACAGATACAGACAAGTATAGGAGAGCATTGTCTGTGTAAGAAGAGAGAGAGAGAGAGAAGAGGAGAGGGGCAGAGAGAGAGGGGGGGGGGGGGGCAGAGAGAGAGCGAGTGTGAGAAAAGAAACAGGTTGAACTGAAAGCTAGACGATGCGAGGAAACCAGGGAGAAAAAGGTCATAGATCTGGATGCCGTCTAGCACTGACCTGTGTAGCGCAATGCATCCTGTCATCTCTTACTCTCTGCAGCCTCTGAACTGCTGCACTCTCTGAAGAGTGTGTTTTGCCATGGGTGGTGTACTACACCATATTGTGCAGGTGATGAGGTTAGAGACCAGGGTTTCTGCTCTGAGGTGAGAGAAGTCCCTGGTACAGTGTGGACCCCAGGAAGAGTAGCTACTGCCTTGGTTGCAGCTAATGGGGATCCATAATAAAAGGCCAATACTTAAGAGGACTTCAGTGTCTTATGTTGATTCAAAAAGGGATTTATTTATGACACTTTTACTTTCATCCATAGAAGTGAATTACTTCAGTTGAACTCTATTTTATTCAGCCCTGGCCTAAATACGAACCTCAGCCAGCTAGATCTGGACCGGGGGGGGGGGGGGGTTATGGAAGAGTCTGATTAGGCGACAGATTGTGTGACTACAATGAGGTTATGACAACACAGCTCCCTAGGGTGGGTTATGAATGAGACCACCCCCCCGGGTGACAGAGCCTAGTCGGTGCACGTGGTAACAAAACAAAAAAAACACTGGGCATCGCTCACTGCTGCCATGTGGGCACAGCATGGGCATGATGCTGGCACTGTCCAGACGACACACTTTCCCCGGCTGAGCATGAGGCTCTGACCTAAGGATGCAAGGAAGGAGGAGGGGGGGGGGGGGCTTGATGTCATATCTTGCATAACATCTATTGCCCCCCCCCCCCCCTCCCTTTCCTTCTCTTCTCATTTTTATGTTATTCTCTCTTTCCCTCAACGCCTTCTACCCGTGTTTCTCCAAGGTTGGCCTTCAGCAAAGTAAAGAGAAAGTGAGAGATGAGCTCAGAGCACTTTCCATCCATTATGGGGATAAAAAAAAAGAGTGCCGCTTCACCCACGGTTGATCAGAGCACGGGCCTGCTCTTCCAGCAATGTTCAATTATGATGCCCAAGAAAGTGTGGGTAGGTTCAAAAGTCCCAGCGGAGCCCCACTGTGTGTGTGTGTGTATGCATGCGTAAACAAGTGTGTGTGAGCAGTGGGAAACAAGACACGAGCCAGCACAGGGGAAAAACCCCAACCTGCTTTAAAAAGGTCTGCAGCGCCGCTGACACCTCCAGGAACCAGACGCCCTAGGTGACAGAACACAAGGGGGATACGCTTCATGCCAGCAGACCCATTCATAGCCCCTTCCCTCAGTGGGTGTTCCATCAGGAAGTGCTTCACGGTGTAACCTTGCATCCGCAGACCTCACCAAAGCGCCAGAAACCAAGGCTGTGTCCCAAGTGACACCCTACTCCCTATATGGTGCACTACTTTTGACCAAAAGTAGTGCACTACGGAATAAGGTGCCGTTTGGGACGCAGACCCAAATGTTCTCTTAGACAGGCATGCCACAGGACATTAGAGAGACGGACTCAAGGTCCATTAGTGCTCATTAGGAGTTGGAGGAGCTGTTGGTAAACAGAACCTAGGAGACCTTCCCTTCACCAAGTCCTGCTCCGGTGCTGCCGCCACGCTCTTCGAGCTCACTGCTAAACAGAGAGAGGAGTGATACTGCATTACAGAGTTCAAAGGGTCATTTTGGCTGTGTGTCTGTGTGTGTCTGTGTGTGTGTGTGTCTGTGTGTGTGTCTGTGTCTGTGTGTGTGTCTGTGTGTGTGTGTGTGTGTGTGTGTGAGTGAATGGAGTGAGCATCTGTGCACGTCAGTGTTCAGCTTGTGAGTGAGTGAGTAGGACACATCTCACTAGTCTGGAGTGGCTTCCTCTCCATCTGAGCCCAGAGAATAGGTGAAGTCTATCTGGTATATTTTCACCAGAAATACAAATGTTCTATATCAGTGCAGATGAAGGAAATAAGATGAGGTAAGGAAGTCAAGTAAGGCGGTTGAGATGTACCCAGCTATGTACTTTAAGGGAAAGCCATTTTGTGCAGTGGTTCTCTTCGTATAGGTGCATGTTGGGAGCGAATGACCCCAATCATAGAGACAAGTTCTCAAGCACCTTTGATTTGATCTATTGACAGACAGGGAAGGGATTATACACAAATACAGTGCCTTCGGCAAGTATTCAGACCCCTTGACTTTTTCCACATTTTGTTATGTCACAGGCTTATTCTAAAATGGATTTAAAAAATAATACATCAATTTCCACACAATATCGCATAATGACAAAGCGAGTACAGATTTAGATTTTTGTGCAAATGTTTTCTAAATAAAAAAACAGAAATACCTTATTTACATAAGTATTCAGACCCTTTGCTAAGAGACTCGAATTTGAGCTCAGGTGCATCCTATTTCCATTGATCATCCTTGAGGTGTTTCTACAACTTGGAGTTCACTTGTGGTAAATTCAATTGATTGGACATGATTTGGAAAGACACACGCCTGTCTATATAAGGTCCCACAGTTGACAGTGCATGTCAGAGCAAAAACCAAGCCATGAGGTAGAAGGAATTGTCCGTAGAGCTCCGAGACAGGATTACGTAGAAGCGCAGATCTGGGGAAGGGTACCAAAACATTTCTGCAGCATTGAAAGTCCCCAAGAACACAGTGGCCTCCATCATTCTTAAATAGAAGAAGTTTGGAACCACCAAGACTCTTCCTAGAGCTTGGTGGTTCCAAACTGGGCAATCGGGGGAAAAGGGCCTCGGTCAGGGAGGTGACCATGAACCCGATGATCACTCTGATAGAGCTCCTCTGTGGAGATGGGAGAACTTTCCAGAAGGACAACCATCTCTGCAGCACTCCACCAATCAGGCCTTTATGGTAGAGTGGCCAGACAGAAGCCACTCCTCAGTAAAAAGGCACATTGGAGTTTGCCAAAACGCACCTAAAGAACTCTCCGACCATGAGATCAAGATTCTCTGGTTTGATGAAACCAGATTGAACTCTTTGGCCGGAATGCCAAGTGTCACGTCTGGAGGAAACCTGGCACCATCCCTACGGTGAAGCATGGTGGTAGCAGCATCATGCTGTGGGGATGCTTTCAGCAGCAAGGACTGGGAGATTAGTCAGGATCGATGGAAAGATAAATGGAGCAAAGTACAGAGAGATCCTTGATGAAAATCTGCCCCAGAACACTAAAGGACCTGAGACTGGGGCGAAGGTTCACCTTACAACAGGACAACGACCCTTAGCACACAGCCAAGACATTTCAGGAGTGGCTTCGGGACAAGACTCTGAATGTCCTTTAGCGGCCCAGCCAGAGCCCAGACTTGAACCCGATCGAACATCTCTGGAGAGACCTGAAAATAGCTGTGTAGCGATGCTCCCCATCCAACCTGACAGAGCATGAGAGGATCGTACGATACTGAAACATGTGCTGCCAGACTCATTGACAGGCATTACGTGAAGTGGCCCTTTCACCAGCAAAGCAAAAACATTCTAAATATTTAAGTAGACGACAACATTGTTCATTAGGTCTGGTTGCATTTCATTATTTGTAATGAACCCTGTTTAGCCCTTGCGAATAGTTGGAGAGATAGTTGAGGCATACTTGAATGCAGGGCCAAAGTCCATAATAAACATTTACAAGACAGAATAAACACTGTTGTTTTTACCCCTTGTCCCCTGGCTTAAAGGGGCCAAGGGAACACCACAAACACCCTCGTCTCTTCACCATACACCTCTTCTTACTTATAATAATAATGTAATGTATTCAACTGAAATGTGTTTTCCGCATTTCACTCAACCCCTCAATCAGAGAGGTGCAGGGGGCTGTCTTAATCGACATCCACGTCTTCGGCGCCCGGGGAGCAGTGGATTAACTGCCTTGCTCAGGGGCAGAACGAAAGATTTTTACCTTGTCAGCTCAGCGATTCGATCCAGCATCCTTCCGGTTACTGGCCCAATGATCTAACCACTAACATACTATTTAGCAGACACTTATCCAAAGTGACTTACAGTCATGCGTTCATTTTTGTTTAACCTGTTTGGGCTGCAGGGGCAGTATTGAGTAGCTGGATAAAAGGTGCCCATTTCAAACGGCCTCGTACTCAATTCTTGCTCATACAATATGCATATTATTATTACTATTGGATAGAAAACACTCTCTAGTTTCTAAAACCGTTTGAATTATATCTGTGAGTAAAACAGAACTCATTTTGCAGCAAACTTCCTGATAGGAAGTGGAAAATCTGAAATCGATGCTCTGTTCTAGGGCCTGCCTATAAATGTCCTTGATATATATCAGTATACATGCACTTCATATGTCTTCCACTAGATGTCAACAGGCAGTGAGAGAAGAAATGGAGTGTATAACTTGATCTGGGGTCGAATAAATGCTCTTTGTATGACGTGTCACCAGTTTCCTGTTTTCTGGAAAGCGCGTGAAGGGACCTGGTTTTGCCTTCTGTACAGCTGTCATTATAGACGACTAATATCTCCGGCTTTGATTTGATTTGATACATGTGACAATATCATCGTAAAGTATGTTTTTGCAATATAGTTTTATTAGATTATTGAATTTTTTTCGGGACGTTAGGCGTGTTGCTTTGTCTGCGTATGTTCAGGAAGGAGAGCTTCGCGCCACTTTGCTAGCTTTCCGTGCTAATTGACTGGAGAAGAGGACATTCTAAATCCAAACAACGATTGTTCTGGACAAAGGACCCCTTGTACAACATTCTGATGAAAGATCATCAAAAGTAGGACCCATTTTATGATGTTATTTCATATATCTGTCGAACATGTTGTACTAGTAGTTTGCGGCCAGGTTTTGGGCACGCTCTCGCCATAACGTAAACTGCATATCGTAATGAAGTTATTTTTAGAATTCTAACACGGCGATTGCATTAAGAACTAGTGTATCTATTATTTCCTATACAACATGTATTTTTTAGTTATGTTTATGAATAGTTATTTGGTCAGAATATGTGAGTGTCAGAAAAATATCCGGACGTTGTGGGAAAAAGATGCTACGTTAGCACAATGTATAACCACTGATTTCAGCTCTAAATATGGACATTTTCGAACAAAACATAAGTGTATGTATAACCTGATGTTATAGGACTGTCATCTGATGAAGCTTATCAAGGTTAGTCAAAAATGATATATCTTTTGCTGGTTTGTTACGATCGCTAATTTTTGCTGCTGGGGAATGGCTTGTGTTTCTGGCTATTGTGGTAAGCTAATATAATGCTTTATTGTGTTTTCGCTGTAAAACACTTAAGAAATCGGAAATATTGGCTGGAATCACAAGATGCCCGTCTTTCATTTGCTGTACACCATGTATTTTTCAGAAATGTTTTATGATGAGTATTTAGGTATTTGACGTTGGTGTCTGTAATTACTCTGGCTGCTTCGGTGCCATTTCTGACGGTAGCTGTGATGGTAGCTGCAATGTAAAACTGATTTATAGCTCAAATATGCAAATTTTTTGAACAAAACATAGATTTATTGAATAACATGTTATAAGACTGTCATCTGATGAAGTTGTTTCTTGGTTAGTTTGGTTGGTTTTTGGTTAGTTAGGTTGGTTTTGTGCATGCTACCTGTGCTGTGAAAAATGTCTGTCCTTTTTTGTATTTGGTGGTAACATAAATATACGTGGTGTTTTCGCTGTAAAACATTTTAAGAATCAGACATGTTGGCTGGATTCACAAGATGTTTATCTTTCAAATGCTGTATTGGACTTGTTAAATGTGTGTTCAAAATATATTTTGAATTTCGCGCCCTGCACTTGAAGTGGCTGTTGTCATATTGTGCCCGGCTTCGGGCTTGCAGCCAGAAGAAGTTAAAACCTCTCTTGGGTACATGAGACGTTAGCGTCCCACCTCTTCAACAGCCAGTGAAACTGCTGGGCGCCAAATTCGAATACAGAAACACTCATTGTAAAAATTCCGAAAACAAAACATATTTGACATAGGTTTAAAGATGAACTTCTTGTGAATCCAACCACGGTGTCAGAATTTAAAAATGCTTTACGGCGAAAGCATACCTTACGATTATTTGAGAACATAGCCCAGCAGACAAATCATTACAAACAGTAACCAGCCAAGTAGAAGAGTTACACAAGTTAGAAATAGAGATAAAATTAATCCCTTACATTTGATGATCTTCATATGGTTGCACTCAGCATACATTCATTTACTCAATAAATGTTCCTTTTGTTCGATAAAGTCTCTTTATATCCAAAAACCTCCGTTTTGTTTTCTTCAGTAATCCACAGGCTCAAACGCAGTCAAAACAGGCAGATAAATCCAAATTGTATCCGTAAAGTTCATAGAAACATGTCAAACTATATTTATATTCAATCCTCAGGTTGTTTTTAGCCTAAATAATCCATAATATTTCAACAGGACAATAATGTCGTCAATTTAAAAGGTAAACAAGAAAGGCACTCTCTCGGTCGCGCGCATGAAAAAGCTCTGTGACACTTTTAGGGTCCACTCATTCAGACTGCTCTTACTTCCTAATTTTTCAGAATACAAGCCTGAAACAATTTCTAAAGACTGTTGACATCTAGTGGAAGGCATAGGAACTGCAATTTCAGTCCTAAGTCAATGGATACTGTAATGGCATTGAATAGAAGAAAAAAAAAAGAAAAAAAAAACTACTTCCTGAATGGATTTCTCTCAGTTTTTTGCCTGCCAAATCAGTTATGTTATACTCACAGACACTATTTTAACAGTTTTGGAAACTTTAGAGTGTTTTCTATCCAAATCTACCAGTTATATGCATGTCATATCTTCTGGGCCCGAGAAGCAGGCAGTTTAATTTGGGCATGCTTTTCATCCAAAATTCAGAATGCTGCCACCTACCCTAGAGAAGTTAATGTATGGGCGGTGCCGGGTATCGAACCCGCTATGCTGGCGTTGCAAGCACCATGCTCTACCAGCAAAAGCTTATTTTTTTATTTTCTCTTCTCATTTTATTCTCTTCTCACCTGACTGGTCAGTCGTTGGACCCCACAGTTCTTCAGTCCTGGTCCTAGAGAACCACAGGGTGTGCAGGTTTTTGGATTCAACTATTCAAGGGCTTTGTGATTGGGTGACAGAGTGTGTTAGTGCTGGGCTGGAATAAAAGCCTGCCCTGTGGGTCTCTAGGACCAGTGATTGAAGAACAACTTCGGTCAGGTTGAGGGGCACATTGTGCTTAATGCAAATGATACGCATATATACAGTACACCACAATATAGAAGATTCATTTCATACTTCTGCTACAGGCTTTGCATGATTCATTCTTGTTCCAGTAAAACTGTTAGAGTAGGAATGAGTTGTGCTTTTATGACTTCATATATCACTCTCACGAAGTGAAGGAAAATGTATGACTAAACAGCCACGATTGTTTCCGTACACAACATATAAAAGCCTGTGGAAATATTTACATTTGACATCTTAGTCATTTGAAAATGTATAATAGGAAATATGGGGTAGCTAGTTTGAATGGGCCTGATACTGCTGATAAAACTAATAATAGTATAATTTACAGGTGCTATGTAAGTTTGTCAGTAGAGGAGATGCTGGATCATCAGCCAGTACAAACACAAACTCAGTTGATCCACATCCAGTACTAACACAGACCCAGAACAGCCGGCTTCAGCAAATACTAACACAGACCCAGTACAGCCGGCTTCAGCAAATACTAACACAGACCCAGTACAGCCGGCTTCAGCAAATACTAACACAGACCCAGAACAGCCGGCTTCAGCAAATACTAACACAGACCCAGTACAGTCGGCTTCAGCAAATACTAACACAGACCCAGTACAGCCGGCTTCAGCAAATACTAACACAGACCCAGTACAGCCGGCTTCAGCAAATACTAACACAGACCCAGTACAGCCGGATTCAGCAAATACTAACACAGACCCAGTACAGCCGGCTTCAGCAAATACTAACACAGACCCAGTACAGCCGGCTTCAGCAAATACTAACACAGACCCAGTACAGCCGGCTTCAGCAAATACTAACACAGACCCAGTACAGCCGGATTCAGCAAATACTAACACAGACCCAGTACAGCCGGCTTCAGCAAATACTAACACAGACCCAGTACAGCCGGCTTCAGCAAATACTAACACAGAACCAGTACAGCCGGCTTCAGCAAATACTAACAGACCCAGTACTGGCAGCTTCAGCAAGTACTAACACAGACCCAGTACTGGCAGCTTCAGCAAGTACTAACACAGACCCAGTACAGCCGGCTTCAGCAAATACTAACACAGACCCAGTACAGCCGGCTTCAGCAAATACTAACACAGACCCAGTACAGCCGGTTTCAGCAAATACTAACACAGACCCAGTACAGCCGGTTTCAGCAAATACTAACACAGACCCAGTACAACCGGCTTCAGCAAATACTAACAGACCCAGTACAGCCGGCTTCAGCAAATACTAACACAGACCCAGTACTGGCAGCTTCAGCAAATAATAACACAGACCCAGTACAGCCGGCTTCAGCAAACACTAACACAGACCCAGCACTGGCAGCTTCAGCAAATACTAACACAGACCCAGAACAGCCGGCTTCAGCAAATACTAACACAGACCCAGTACAGCCGGATTCAGCAAATACTAACACAGACCCAGTACTGGCAACTTCAGCAAATACTAACACAGACCCAGTACAGCCGGCTTCAGCAAATACTAACACAGACCCAGTACAGCCGGCTTCAGCAAATACTAACACAGACCCAGTACAGCCGGCTTCAGCAAGTACTAACACAGACCCAGTACAGCCGGCTTCAGCAAATACTAACACAGACCCAGTACAGCCGGCTTCAGCAAATACTAACACAGACCCAGTACAGCCGGCTTCAGCAAATACTAACAGACCCAGTACAGCCGGTTCCAGCAAATACTAACACAGACCCAGTACAGCCGGTTTCAGCAAATACTAACACAGACCCAGTGCAGCCGGCTTCAGCAAATACTAACACAGACCCAGTACAGCCGGTTTCAGCAAATACTAACACAGACCCAGTACAGCCGGCTTCAGCAAATACTAACACAGACCCAGTACTGGCAGCTTCAGCAAGTACTAACACAGACCCAGTACAGCCGGCTTGAGCAAATACTAACACAGACCCAGTACTGGCAGCTTCAGCAAGTACTAACACAGACCCAGTACAGCTGGTTTCAGCAAATACTAACACAGACCCAGTACTGGCAGCTTCAACAAGTACTAACATAGACCCAGAACAGCTGGCTTCAGCAAATACTAACACAGACCCAGTACAGCAAATACTAACACAGACTCAGTACTGGCAGCTTCAGCAAGTACTAACACAGACCCAGTACAACTGGCTTCAGCAAGTACTAACACAGACCCAGGTGAAGTACAGGCAGCCTCATCCAGTACCAGCACAACCAGAGGTGTACAGCCAGCATCAGATACAAGCAGCTCAGACCCTAAGAGAACAGTTTCTGCTCCACCAAATGACCCAGCAGATTGGCCCCCAGTCTAAACAGACTTCATGAGGACTGAGTTAGTGAGCAGAGGTCCATTCAAACCAGGACTGGATTTTTCTTACCCTAAAGACAAGTCTAGAAGAGGCTTATTACAGACACAGCTGTCAAATGGGGAAAAGATTAGCAGGAGCTGGCTTTCATACTCAATCAAAAACAACACTGTGTATTGTTTTTCCTGTAAGCTCTTTTCTACAAAAGACTACAAAATAATAAAGGCGTGAATGACTGGTCAAATTTCAACGCCATTCTGAAACACCATGAGGGTAGTCCTGAACACACACACAATGTGATTAAGTAGAGAGAACTTGATCTGCTCCTAAGTCGGGGACAGACTCTTGGCCAGACACAAATTACAATTTGGGAGGCTGAAAGAAAGAGATGGCGGGATGTCCTTAAACGTTTAATAAGTATCACCCAGTCTCTGGCTGAAAGAAACCTAAAACTCTTCCAACCAGATAATGGAAACTTCCTAAAAGAGGTTGAATTACAGGAAAAATTTGACCCCGTTCTGGAAAATCATCTCAGCAAAATTAAAGATGGAAGAGACACATGCTCATTACCTTGGGAAGCGCACACAGAATGAGCTGATACAGATTGTGAGTGACAAGACTCTGGAAGCAAGAGACTCAAAGTACTTCTCCATTATCTTGGACTGTACACCTGACATTAGTCACCAGGAGCAAATGGCCATTATTCTGAGAAGCGTGGTTTTAAATGAAAAGCCAGAGATCAAGGAGCACTTCCTCGGCTTTGTGAATGTTGAGGTTACAACAGGCTTGAATCTGTCCACTGTCATCTTCGATAAGCTGAACGAGCTGAAGATTCCATTTGAAGATTACAGAGGGCAAGCTTATGACAATAGGGCCAACATGAAGGGCAAGCACCAAGGAGTACAAGCCAGACTGCTCAATAAAAATCCCAGAGGCGTGTTCGTCCCATGTGGAGCACTCTAAACTTTGTCATTGCAGTTGCTGCCGAATCGTCAAAAGATGCAGCTGTTTTTTTTGTTGAGCATGTGCCAAAGCTCTTCACCTTCTTTTCAGCTGGCACACAAAGATGGAGTGTTTTGAAGAAACACGTGGAAATAACCGTGAATTAATTTAGTGACACGAGATGGGAGAGTAGGCTCCAAGGTGTTCATGCAATCAGGTATCAGGCTTCTGAGGTTCGGGAGGCATTACTGGAAGCCAGACAGATGATCAACAATCCTGTTGGCCAAAGTGGAGGCACAAGCACTCGCAGATATAGTTGGGTCCTACGGCTTCTTGATTTGATGTGTCGTATGGTGTGAGATACCGACAATGACAAACAAGGTGAACAAGCTCCTCCAATCCGCCTCGATGCAGTTGTATATCGCAGTGAATTTAATCTCAAATGAAAAGGGCTCCCTCAGTACCGTACATACCGGGAAACACGTACATACTGGGAAACTCTGAGGCCCAGAAGAAATGAATGTGGAGGCTGTTCTGAAAGAGAAGAGACTGAGAATCAGCAAGAGGCATTTCAGCTACGAGGCTCCTGATGAACCAGTGACTGAGGCACTGAAAAAGTCAACTACTTCAACATTGTGATCGAGTCTGCTGTGACATCCATGATGAGAGATTTGAAACACTCAACCAGGAGAAAACCACATATGGGGTGCTGCTGAACTTCAGCACTGCCTCTCAGATGTCCAGTGAATCTTTAAAGGCTCACTGCATGGAAGTTGAAAACACTCTTAACCTTCAGAGATGACTGTGACATCAGTGGAATGGATCTGGCACACGAGACTCAGAATGTACCTCATCTGCCATCAGATAAGATGACTGCCTTTGAGCTGCTTTCCTTTCTCTGTGAGAAAAACCTGGAGGAACTCTATCCTAACCGTTGGATAGCCCTAAGAATTGCAGTCACCCTACCAGTAGCATCGTCAGAGAGGAGCTTTTCAAAATGAAAGCTCATCAAAAGCTACCTGAGGTCTTCCATGTCACAGGAACGTGTGAGTGGTCTGGCCATCGCGAGCATAAATCATGACGTGGGGGAAACGCATGTCCTACGATGACATCATTGGTGATTCTGCATCAAGAAAGTGCAGAAGAGGAATATTTTGACGGTAAGATTTTAATTCAAACATTCAAATGTTTTTTCACTTGGTAACATTTAAGATTGTATGGCAGAAGTGTATTTGTGTAAATGATGTGTAAATGTAAATGCTTCACTAACTATGTGACACACTTTCGCAATTTCTTCCAGACAGTCCAGATAGACCGGTGGCCATGCTGATGCTGAAAATGCCCAGGCTGTAAAGGGAACCAAAGTTAATCACACAGCTGTATAGGTTTTATTTGACTATTTTGAGACATCTAGCTGCAGCCATAGCCAATAGGATTATGTTTACATTGTATAGACAAAGCTAATTGTTTAATATTGTGAGGACTGGACTAATTACCAGGCAGCAGAGCCAAAGCTCAGTGCTATATTTTTTTATTTTATATTTTCTACAATTTCTTGTTTATGTTAATATTCACTTATCTTAAGATTCTACAAACAATATTTGATTCTGTTTTATATAAGTCTACTTATTCTTAGACCGACAGATGGAGCAAACTGTTTTAAAGGAGGGAGGATTGTAGTGCCAGCACTGGGATGTCAGGCGTGGCTGTGTGGCAATGGTAAATGGTTTACATGGCTCACGGGTCCGGTAGGAGGGCCCCTTAGCAGAATTCTGCTTAGGGCCCCAGGGAGGTCAGGACCGGCTCTGAGTGAGAAAATAAGCATGATCTCAATAACATTGTTTTGAAAGTATTCACATTCACAAGTAATCTATTAACAACATTGTACATACAGGCATTGATAACCAGATCACTCCATATATACATGCATATAAACAACTATGATGACTGATATGAGGTTATATTCCCACCACATCAGCAGATGGTAGTAATGAGTAATATCTCATGTTCATTCAACGTCTCGCTTTCATTTAGTGCCGTTTGATCAAGTAGCCTGCATGACAGTGGATCATAATAATTAGCTCTGTGTGGTACGAGGAACCTCATTAGCCACACAGACTCAATGATCTGACACCATTCATTTGTGTGGCAGGGACAAGAGGCATTCAGCCTCGCATCCTGTGCATTGAGGCATTGGTGGTGTCCAAAAGGGCAACCTATTTCCTAAGTAGTGCACTACTTTTGAACAGAGCCCCTGGTCAAAAGCAGTGCCCTATACAGGGAATAGGGTACCATTTGGGAAGCAGATATAATAAAAAATGATTCAAACACGAGGCTCATTAAAGCAACCTCATTAACAACATGTATTAAGCTTGGTGACCCCCCCCCCCCCCCTCCCACAAACTTCCTCAGCCACACTGAATTAATGGGGCTGCTGTAGTCTAGTTAGCCTGGGTCTCAATCATGAATGTAATTCTATGTGACAGTGATCAGAAGCTCCAGCGGAGCAGCGCAGGCCCCGATGACTGTGCTGAGAGAGAGAAAGAAATAAATGAGAGAAGAGGGGGAGACAGTGTGTGTGTGTGTGTGTGTGTGAGAGAGAGAGAGAGATGAGAGCGGAGAAAAGAGAGAGAAAGAGAGATGAGAGAGCGGAGAAAGAAGAGAGAAAGAGAGGAGAGAGAGGGAGAGAGGAGAAAGAAAGAGATGAGAGAGAGGGAGAGAGGAGAAAGAAAGAGATGAGAGAGCGTAGAAAGAAGAGAGAAAGAGAGGAGAGAGGGAGAGAGGATAAAGAAAGAGATGAGAGAGCAGAGAAAGAGAGAAAGAGAGGAGAGAGAGGGAGAGAGGAGAAAGAAAGAAAGAGGAAAGAAAGAGAGAAGAGAAGAGAGAAAGAGAGGAGAGAAAGTCAGCGCGGGAGAGAGAAAGAGAAAGGGAGGAGCGAGAGGTCATGGGTTTTCATTTGGCTAAAGGACCAGGGACAGCAGCACCCTGCGCTCCACTGTACATGTCAACACTAAAGAAACGAGACAAAAAGCGGGTGCTAAGCACAAAAATGTCGTTTTGAATTTCCAGCACTCGGTGTGTGAGCCACATTCTCTTCGGAACGTCTGACACAGAGTGGAGGCTGCTGAGGGGAGGATGGAATGGCATCAAACATATGGAAACCATGTGTTTGTTGTATTTGATACCATTCCATCTAATTCCGCTCCAGCCATTACCACAAGCCCGTCCTCCCCAATTAAGGTGCCGCCAACCTCCTGTGGTCTGGCATGCAAGCGCAGGGGCATGTGCTACTGAGAGCACACGCTGGTATTCGACTCCGTTGGGGGCGAGGGGTGAAAAGGAGGAGAGGGGGGTTGGAGTATGCCAGAGACGGGCATGATTACATCATAGAGACATGGGCGGCTAGCAGGCTACATTTACCGTCAGGCATGCGGCAGGGCCTACTCAGGCTCCTGGGTTCATATACTGGGGAGGTAGGAAGGATGGGTCCTTCATGACAGCCACTGGCTCTCTCAGGCAGCATCCCCAATGACAACCTATTCCCTATATAGTGCACTGTTTTGAGACCAGGACTCGATGGCTGCGTTTACACAGGCATACACAATTCAGATTCCCACCCCCCACCCCCCCCACTAATTGCTCGTTCGACCAATCACATCAGATACGTTCACATCTGATCTGTGAAAATAACAATTAGTGAAAAAAAAGATCAGAACTGGTCTGCCTGAGTAAACACAGCCTATGTATTACCCCGAGTAGTACACCATGTAAGGAATAGGGTGTCATTAGGAATGCAGGCATCTGTGTTTCATCTCCATGGCCCTGTCGGGGGACCAGGAAGTCCATGCATTATTAATAGTGATGGGGGAAAAATTGATACAGTTACATATCGGGATGTTATTTCTGCCGATATAGTGTATCGCTTTGACAATATTGCAATGTTATTTTTGTGCTAGTTGGCTGTACCTGAAACAAAACTCCACTATTTTCCCTTCATACTTTGTTATCAATTAGGGAACCAATTGTATTTCCATGACTGATCAAATCTATTTTATTCATGGCTCTCTCTCGTCTCTCTGCGGCAGACATATGGTGAGCAATATGTTTGGAACATCGAAAAAAATCAGTCTCGAATCGCAATACATATAGAATCGTGAGAATCGCAATACATATCATACCGCCAAATAAGTATCGTGATTTCATATTGTTAGGTTCCTGGCAATTCCCAGCCCTAATTATTAACCAAGCTTGTTCTGCAAAACACTACACATACTAGCCAAGCCTCTGTCGGCAACAAAGAGCAGAGTGGCCAATTGAAACCATTTTGAAGCAGTTAACTGCACTAATCTAGCTAATTAACCCTCAATGTGCCTCCGGGAAAACATAGCCCTATAGCTCAAGTGGAAAGGGTGGTATTTGGAGATTGGTTGACGCGAGTGCAACAGTTTTTCATTAGAACTTTACAGTACACTTTGCTTAAGGAACCTATTCTTCACTATGTTTGCTTTTCCATATTGCTGAAGTGCCCTAAGTTAGACATAGTCAGGGCTAGGGTCCCAAATGGCACCCTATTCCTTCTTTAGTGCACTACTTCTGACCAGAGCCCTATGGAAAGTAGTGCACAATATAGGCAATAGGGTCCCATTTGGGAGAGAACCATTGTTTATGCTCCTACTATTCACCCTTTATTTTGGATTCTGCCCACCTAGCAATTTTTGTTGCTAGGGAAAACTGCACATAGCGCTAACATGTGCAGTGAATCTATCCCGGCGGACAATTCACACTGTACAACCTCCCTGCGTCCCAAATGGCACCCTATTCCCTATATAGTGCACTAAATGGGCCCATTTAGTGCACTAAATGCGTATCCCATGTGGAATGGGCTAAATGGTCAAGATGTGGGCATTTCGCGAGGCTAACGTTGGCTCGTGGCGGTCATTATAGCTACATTAGCAGACTCAAAAGAACAACGCACACTTTTTGTTCGGATGCATTCTGTAAGCCCATGAACCAGACACTTTTCAGTAGGAACAGTGCTTTTCTTACATTATGTAACTCAACCATCTGTTACTGTAATGCTGAGAAATGTGGCCACAGATGACTGATTTGCTAATAACATATCTGATAGCGACTTCAGATCTAGGGCACCCTATGTTCTTCACAAGTTTAAGTCTGGGGGTTGGTAAGCTGGTCCTAGATCTGTGCCTAATGACAACTTCTGCCCTAATAAATCCATAAAGTTGGATTACTATAATTGACATGAACATATATTTGGAATGCTGACAAAATGGGGAGTTACCTGCTGCCCTTATCATTATAACCCCTCCAAGCCCCACTAGCGAAGAAAATCTCTTAGCACAGGGGTGTCAAACTCATTCCATGGACGACCTAGCGCAGGGTCTCCCGAGCTCGGTTCTTGGGATCCAATAGAGGTGCATGTTTTGTTTTTTGCCCTAGCACTCCACAGCTGATTCAAATAATCAACTGATTATCAAGCTTTGATCATCTGAATCAGCTGTGTTACACCATGCCCAAACCAGACGCCATCGTGCGCAAAATAATTTTGTCCAAACGCGATCATGAAACGCAGGTTGAAATATATAAAAAAAACTCTGTACCAATTATATTCATTTGGGGACAGGTCGAAAAGCATGAAACATTTATGGCAATTTAGCTTGCTGTTGCTAGCTAATTTATCCTGGGATATAAACATTGTGTTGTTATTTTACCTGAAACGCACAAGGTCCTCTACTCCGACAATGAATCCACACATAAAACGGTCAACCGAATCGTTTCTAATCATTGCTCCTCCTTCCAGGCTTCTTTTTCTTCTTTGGACTTTATATGGCTTTTGGCAACTAACTTTCATAATAAGGTGCATTACCACAACCGACCTCAGTTCATCTTTCAATCACCCACGTGGGCATATGTTCCTAAAAATCAATGAGGAGATGGCACGTGGGTATATGCTTCTAAAAACTAATGAGGAGATGGGAGAGGCAGGACTTGCATCGCGTTCTGTGTCACAAATAGAATCAACTTCTATTTTAGCGCCTGGCAACGTAGACGCTCGTTGGCGCGCGCGAGCAGCTTGGGTGCAATGATTGAATAACATGTATGTGTACATTAATTTAGCAATGCTCGCACACGCCACGCAACCGGTGTGGCCAGCACGTTAGGGCAAAACCCAAAACATGCACCCCTTGGGTTCCCGAGGACTCGAGTTTGGGAGACGCTGGCCTAGTGTCTGCTGCTTTTTGGTTTTGCCTTTTAATTAAGACCTAGACAACCAAGTGAGGGGAGTTCCTTACTAATTAGTGGCCTTAAGTCATCAATCAGGTAGTACTTTCTTTAGAGCATGTGTGTCAGCCGCGGGGCGTTCTATTAAAGGCAGCGGACGGTTGAGGAGCTTGAATGACACATCTCCCGTTACGGGGCCACCCGGAGAACGCCATGAGAGGGAGAAAGAAGTTGAGTCCCAAATGGCATCACATTGCCTATATAGTGCACTCTTGGACCAGGGCTCTGGTCAAAACTAGTGCACTCTATAGGGAATAGGATGTGTTTTGGGATGCAAACAGTCAGAGCTGTGCTGCTAGGCCAGGCTAGTGTACCTTCACACCTAACGTGCTAGGAAGCCACACTCCCACAGAGGAAAGTACTAGGAGTCACTCTTCATCCACTGCTATGGAATCGAAGTGGTGATCCAAGTAAGATTTATTCAGGAGAGATTTATGCACTAAATAATTCAACATAGATGCTGAAAGTTAATGTAATATATTTTCATGTGATGTCAAGAGTGCCAAGTATGACACTGGTGTGGGTTGTCATTTAGTTAGACTACTGGGCCCAGTCAAAAGTCTTAAATCATGGGGGATCTCCCCATGTCCCGGCTCTTAACAGGGAGTAAACGAGTGTACACTTCGGAGTGGACCTGGAAGTGTCCTCGAGTGATATAATGACTGGGACAAAGTCACCCCTCAGAAGATAGAATTATGTATATTGAGGTGAAACGAGGTAAGCTGGCCATCAGCTGGTATGATTCATCCAGAGCCCTGTTCATTATCCGACTTCCTGCCAGAGTGAGAGATTACAACAGTGTCACTGAACTTGAAGTGACCGGTTGCGTTCATTAGGCATCAAATTGAGAAGAAAAAAACCCACACTGAAACGGGAAGGGACCACCTGGACTTGTCCATTTTGTTTCCCGTTTCAAAACGCACCGTTTTAAATGGAAAGTTCTTGTCAGGTGTTTGAAAGTAGAGTACAGAGCCAACTTCTTTATGATACCAAACCAAAGAACTCTGCCGAAATTCAATTCCGACAACTTCAAGCCAAAAAAACTAGCCTGACTGGCCTCCCAATACACAGAGCAAGGTGATGTACGATACTACATCTCTGGGCCTCCACACAAAATGATCTCCTGTCAGACAAGGAGCAGACTCATTCTTCTTCCTTAATGCTCAGCCCCGGTCAACGAGACAAGGCCGTTCGGTCCGTCCTGCAAGGCTGTCACTTTGAGAGTAACCATATACTCAATTTGCGTCCCAAAAGGCACCCTATACCAACATATTTATACACTATATGGTAATAGGGTGCCATTTGGGACGCAGGCTTAGAAGAGATGTGCCTTGGCGGTGCCCCCTTTCGCTAGGGGTGCATTTTGGGAGGGGTACATTGACAGAAGCTTAGGGACCCTAAGAGTGGAGAGGCTGTGAGAACATGAGGGGTAGAGGGTGGGGTACAGCTACTTACGTCTGTGTCGGGACCCTTATCCGCACCGGGGCAAGAGAACGTGACAAACTCATGGCACCTCTTGTGGACCACGAAACAGCAAACTGCAGAGAGAGAGAGAGAGAGAGAGAGAGAGAGAGAGAGAGAGAGAAGAAGAGTGAGTCAACTTGATTTGTTTTACTGTATCATAGCTTTAGCAGATCTAAATTAGCCTGAAGTCTTGCAAGACATACAACAGACACCACTAAGAGCAGAGTGGGGAAAACATGATGTCTGGCCAATCATCTCTCCAGATGGCTTGTACAGCCTATGGCAGCCAAAGTACTGTACCACTACCTCCTCACTGTCTCACAGGCCTTACGGGCACACACAAACACACACAACGGCAAGGCACAGAGCTCCTAATTCTCACAGCATCATTGAGTACACCCAGTGTTTGGCTACACTAGCACCACATTGGAAACCGAGCTGAGCTCAGACACTGGGGGATAATAGTGGTGGTGGAGCTGAGTGTATTGGCTGCTTGAATAATAGATGGTCTCTGATGGCTCTGTCTTTTAGCTTGGCTGCAGGTTGCTGGCTGTGCCTATAGATCTCTCAGAATTGTAGCTATACCTTTTGTCTCCGTCTATCTCTTTCCCTCTCTCCGAACTATAGTATACTGAACAAAAATATAAATGCAACATGTACAGTGTTGGTCCCATATTTCATGGGGAAATAAAAAAATAAATGTTGTTAGCTCTATGCTAAATGTTCTTAGCTCTATGCTAAATGTTGTTAGCTAAATGTTGTTAGCTCTGTGCTAAATGTTGTTAGCTCTGTGCTAAATGTTGTTAGCTCTGTGCTAAATGGTGTTAGCTCTGTGCTAAATGGTGTTAGCTCTGTGCTAAATGGTGTTAGCTCTGTGCTAAATGGTGTTAGCTCTGTGCTAAATGGTGTTAGCTCTGTGCTAAATGGTGTTAGCTCTATGTTAAATGGTGTTAGCTCTATGCTAAATGGTGTTAGCTCTATGCTAAATGGTGTTAGCTCTATGCTAAATGGTGTTAGCTCTATGCTAAATGTTGTTAGCTCTATGCTAAATGTTGTTAGCTCTATGCTAAATGTTGTTAGCTCTATGCGAAATGTTGTTAGCGCTATACGAAATGTTGTTCGCGCTATACAAAATGTTGTTCGCGCTATACAAAATGTTGTTCGCGCTATACAAAATGTTGTTCGCGCTATACGAAATGTTGTTCGCTCTATACTAAATGTTGTTCGCTCTATACTAAATGTTGTTCGCACTATACTAAATGTTGTTCGCTCTACACTAAATGATACCACTGTAGATCAATAGCATTGATGTTCAGAGATGCACCGCAGTTAACAGCTACCACTAGTAATTGTTAGCCCTTTGACCTTTTCATGACCCAATTACTCAACAGAACCAGCCTAGCGGAGTATCGGCTGGGCCTACATTTATTCAGGAAGTCTGATCTGGCTGAAACCCAGTAAGCATCAAGGCCAATGTCTCATGTTAACATTAATGATGGCCAAATCAATATCAACAACCCTGTCCCATCTCACCACCTCCCATCCCTGAGATACTGGCTTGCCAATAACCCCGCAAGACCACAACCCATAACTTATATTACCACAGCCACCCATATGAAAGCCGCCACACCGTAAATCCAAATGATCAATAACTTCCATAAATCTGCAGTATAGCCGGCAAATGGTCTGAAGCATCCAGATCATTACGAACTGCCACACGACGCCACAGAGTGCCATAAGCGAGTAAACAGCGAGTAGGGTCGCAACAAACCAATGCGCAATAAAAACAATCGCTCAAAATCTATCCCCTATTCACAGTCATTTGGTTTCTGAAATCACGTCGCGTAATGATATACAGGAGGTAGACAATTTTAATTTTGCGTGGCACAACTTGCTGTGAGGCCGAGAAGGAAGACAGTGCGCCGTCAGAGAGATATACAGTGGTCTGTAATCTCTAATGAATGCGGAGGAAGAGGTGTACTACGGTCTCTCTGAGGGATTACATACATCCATAATAATGAGACACATTAGTCAGACTAAAGTCTCGCAGCAGTTCAGTGGATGTCTATTCTATTTCACTGCTCTGAGAAGTGCCTTTATTTTATGTATTTTTAGGACAACTTTAGTGGAACTTGCTGCTCCAGAAGAAATTGGGTCATTCTGAACAATAGGGAACATTGCTGTTCAGCTAAGACGGTAAAAAGGCACATGACCCAACCTATAACCTGCCCTGAAGTGATTGTTTCTTTATGAGACTTTCCTCGCTAGTGGTTGAAAGAGAAAGGTCAAAGGCTGAAGAGGTTACGGCTACATCTCCATGGATACAGGCCCTGGTGGCCTTATTAGAGGGGCTATCTGCCAGTGGAACTAGATCCACTGTTCCCCTACAGGCCGAAAGGAGCACTTACTGTAGGGCTTCACCACTCATCCATCACCACCGCCATTTTGGAGCAACAGTCTCATTAGGTGCCCGAAAGCACAGACAAGCCTTAATGCAACTGCACTGTTGCCATAGGTTAATGCGATCCGTTTTGTAGACTTGTAAATACAGGGGAACTGTATTGAGCGATGATTAAAAGCTAATAGCATGCCCTTATTAAACAGGGTTTCACGGTTCTATGAGATGGGATGAGCTGAGCATGCAATGGCGGTACTTGGATCAGGGAAACTGTCAATGGCTGTGAATCACTACACAGTTCCTGGATCTGGAGCAATGTGGACAAAGTGGTGGGTTTGCACATCTGCACTTGGATCAGAACAAGAAATAGAGTTAAAGGGATAGTTCAACCAAATTACAAAATGACACATTGATTTCCTTACCCTGTAAGCAGGTTATGGACAAGGTATGACAGCAAGCCATGCTTTGGGTTTATTTCCCTGGCACTGTTTCCAAATGCTAACGTTTTTGCATTTGTGGCACAAATCCCATCCAAGTCCTGGTAGCGTTATTAGCATTTTTGTACAACATATCCGAACCCTCCGAAAGCATCTCAAATTGGTTGTGAAGCTCAACAAAGTCACTTATAGATGATTTGAACATGATGCGTGAAAAAAATGCTTACATCTGAACTGTAACGTGAATGGGAGTCATGGTACCAATATTATAATTTTGAGCATTTGGAAACAGTGCCAAGGAAACACTTCTTAAGGATCCGCCCCAAATCTCACTGCCTGTAACTCTGGCCCTGAAGCAAGGATATGCATATTCTTGGTACCATTTCAATGGAAACACTGAAGTTTGTGGAAATGTGAAAGGAATGTAGGAGAATATAACACATTCGATCGATTAAAAGATAATACAAAGAAAAAACCAACCGTTCTTTTGTATTTTTGTACCATCATCTTTGAAATGCAAGAGAAAGGCCATAATGTATTATTCCAGCCCAGGTGCAATTTCGATTTTGGCCACTAGATGGCAGCAGTGTATGTGCAAAGTTTTAGACTGATCAAATGAACCATTGCATTTCTGTTCAAAATGTTGTATCAAGACCGCCCAAATGTGCCTAATTTGTTTATTAATAACTTTTCATGTTCAAAACAGTGCACTCTACTCAAACAATAGCAAGGTATTATTTCACTGTAATAGCTACTGTAAATTGGACAGTGCAGTTAGATTAATAGGAATTTGAGCTTTCTGCCAATATCAGATATGTCTATGTCCTGGGAAATGTTCTTGTTACTTACAACCTCATGCTAATCGCATTAGCCTACGTTAGCTCAACTGTCCTGTGGACGGGACACCGATCCTGAAGAAGTTTTCAAACCTTATCCATGGACTGCTTACAGGGTAAGGAAACCAACATGAACTATCCTTTAATAACTGTAGACGGATCACTTTTAGGCTGTACCTAGATCAGAAATAACGGACTCTAAAAGATAGCAAGACTTTGTACGACTTGGTGAGGTTTCACAAGGCTTTGCTTTCTCGGGGAGAAGGAGAAGTAAATGAGCCGGTGAAAACAGCATTAGAAGAGCAGAGAGAGAAAATGTCATGTTGACTTTTAATGAAGGGTCTCGCTGTGATCTCATTATCATCAATTATGGAGGGGCCACAATGTAATGTGGATTTTACAATGAATACTTATTATAATCTTCAAATACACCTCCAGCAGCAGAACAAGGGATAATTATCTGAATGATAATGTCTCTCTTTCCATGCAATCGCTCCCGACTCCAATCAAACCATGCCCATGCTAAGGCGGATGGTTGCAATTCAGAGACGTTCGTTTCTTGACATTCGGCAAGCATGGCATCCCATTGCCGGCTCTAACAGCAGGCTGTTCAACGTCACTCCGGCTCAGTCCCTCCACTGTTTCTTTTAGCGCAAAGCATATAAACAGGCACGCACTTACCGGCTTTTGCTAAATAATGGTGGGATTACGGTGAAACTCGTTAAATGGATCATTGACTGTTTAGAACAGTTAGCCGCGTATGAGGAACATGAAAACGAAAACCTAGGTTTGTTGAAAACTTCCGGTACGAGGCAGCATGTTGTTTTTTTGTTTATGTACTTTTAGTTAGAACATTGTGCGAGCTTGACCATAACAAGTGTAATTGCAATAATTATATTGATTTACAATAACCACACTTTAAGTTGCACAAAAGTGCTGGTTCTAATGGTGAGGTGAGCCTCCAAATACAAGTCTACTGAACTCTAGCTGAAGGCCTGATAGTCACTTCTGTGTGTCTCCGTGTGTGAAGTGCTCTTGAGAGGCGAACATGAGAACGTGTTGAAGGGCAGAGCGCTCTGCCTCTAACCCGACGGTGTCAGGTCTTACCATGTCACGCCAAAGAGACGGAGGAGAAGTCAAGGATAGGGGAGCGGGACAGTCAGTCACCACACCAGGGAGAACGGGAGTCTGGAGACAACCTCCAATCCATGTGGCAGTGAATCAACTTCGACCCAGACATGGATAGTCAGAGGGTGGGTGGAGGAGACAGGGGATAGGAGGGAAGTGGTCCCGTGTGGCTCAGTTGGTAGAGCATGGCGCTTGCAACGCCAGGGTTGTGGGTTCAATTCCCACCAGGGTTCAATTCCCACGGGGGGACCAGGGTTCAATTCCCACGGGGGGACCAGGATGAATATGTATGAGCTTTCCAATTTGTAAGTCGCTCTGGATAAGAGCGTCTGCTAAATTACTTAAATGTAAATGTAAGTGACATTGGTAGAATGCTGCTTTCATCATAAACCAACCCGAGAGGCCATAAATAAGGAAACTCCCAAACCGCTGAAACACTAGGCACAATAATGCACAGTACTCAGCTATAATGTACCTAATAATCTTTTTCAAATCATACGGTAATTCTAAGAGATTCAAATCGGTTTTATTTTATTTCGTGTGGTGCGTATTATGGCCTCAACTGTCTAATCTGTAATAATTTGCGTTGCAACACGGCGAAACCGCGACCATTAAGACAATGACGACAACTATGATCACCATAGCAACGATAATGATGACGATACAAATGATAATGGCGATAATAAAAATTATGATGAAAGGATAATAATAATAATATGATGATGAAGGCTGTCAGCGGTCAGGTTAGAATAATATCATAAACTAACAGATCCAGATGTGGAAAGGGTGGCAATATTTCCCCAAATCTACTCCTCTCTGGTATAATATAAACCAGGGCCTGAGTGGATGACAGAAGGAGTAACCATCCATCATGTTAAGTAACGTCGTGGAGGAGTTATGAAACTGGAGAAATAAATTAATTCAGACATTATTGTGTTGTGTGATTGATTCCCACTCAAGTTTGGCCAACTCCAATATTTCAGTTTTAAATGGGAAATAGGGAGAAGAAGCGATAGGTTATAGATTTGGCTTGGCCATCTCAGTGGTTGTAATAGTATAGATTCATTAATACATGTCTATTATCCGCATAAATCTGTGTGATCGGTGCAGTAAGGTCCAATGCAGTCGTTTTCTAGATCATTATCAAATTAATTCTGGATCACAATTTAAGTACCTTACTGTGATTGTTTTAAAATAGTCAAAAAAGCTTCTTCATAAAGTGCATTTCTCAATAAATGATTTTGCTAGGATTGTCTGGGAGTGGTCTGAGTGGGGAGGGGAAAACTGAAAACTGTTATTGGCAGAGAGGTTTGAAACTTTCTTATCGGTCTATTAACTAATTTATCGCCTGGGGATATCACCAGGCAGGCCAAAACTCCATCTTTCCAAACAGCTCTTACACTACAAGGGCATAATCATAATATATCATTTCTCAGAAGCTTGTTAGATGGGTAATTACCCCAAAAATAATAAATCCCTCTATCATCTTCATCTGCAATAAAACCTTCTGGCGTTTGGGTCATCAAGCTGAAATAGTAGGTCTGTTAGAGCGTAGCATAGCTTCAGTGACTTTTACAATCCAGAACTTCTGCAGCTTCGTCTTACCTAGGCATCATATAACCCATACAATATGCATCATATAACATGGACAAAGCTCCATTGTCGTGGTGTGTTAGAGTGGGCTTGACTACACTATCGCTTATGTGATGGTCATCAAGCATTGGCTGATGTGAATGTGTTTACATTTGTCATGTCACTCAGTGTGAAAGCCATGAAAAGGGTTCATACTTGTGATGTCAGGTTTATGATGTCATGTCATTACTCATTCAGAGACATAAGGGTTCCTGCACAGTGTTAACCAACTAGCTTCCTGTATGATGCTCTGTTTGCAGCCACTGTGAAAGGATTTAGATTTGTCATGGCAGGTTTATGTCATGTCATTACACATTCAGACGTACAGTGAGGGCTCCTAATTCCAGCTCAGTGTTAACCAACTAGCTCCCTATACTGTACGATGCTCTTCCTCTCCACCCACTGTACTGCAAAATCGGGTTTGTGTTCATTATTGCAAACTGTTGCAAGATGTTTAGCACAGCAATTTCTTATTGGACTAGTTCAGATAGAAGAAAACGGAGTGAAACGTGGAGGTACTGTTTCGTGCCTACTGAACACGGCCCTGGTGGAGGTTAGTAGGGTGGAAACTGTGATTCATCTCAGAGCAGCTTAGCTTAAAACTCATTGGAGTCTCAACCGGGGCTAGCAGAGGTTTCATGAGGGAAATGGAGGAAGAAACTGCTCAATGTTTCCCCTAAATGTAATTCCCCTAAGAGGAGGCTAGTAATTCCTCAGTGCCGGGTGGTGAGTAGAGAAGAGAGGGAGGAAAGGAGTTTAATCTGATTCCAAGGGAGGCTTTAGGAGGCTTGGGTAGTTGTTTAGTCACACTTGGGTGATCTGGGCCGGGTGAGAGAGTCACTGCTTCCTTGTGTGCCAAGAAAGGCAAATGGACAAACTCACATCCACAGCTGTGGAATTAACCGTAGGGTTAATTTATGTTCTGTAACTGGACCCCACACACACACACACACACACATAGACAGTTAACCCTTTACACTCGTGTGAATTGGCCTTTATGGATAGGGCTAAATTGAAATGTTTCTAACAGAAGTAATATGAAAAGTAGGGATGCACGATATAAATCGGTGAACATATTGGAATCAGCCCGATGTCTAGTTTAACGCCGATGTTAAAGCTACTGTCCACACCTATATAACATAGGTACAGGACATAATGACGCCACGTAACATTTTGCACTACACGTGCAACACAGCATTCCTAACCTAGCCCACAATGTCTGCTGTGTGGATCGAGCAGTAAACAAGTTTCAGCGAGACAACTCAAAGGCAAAATCCATTAAAGCCAAGATAATGGAATTCATTGCCCTTGACAATCAACTGTTCTCTGTCGTGGGTGATGTTGGCTTTTGCCGACCGGTCGTTCACTGGTACTCACTACGAATTGCGCTATTTTTCAGATGTTGCGCTACCGGAGTTACACAGTAATAGCGTCACTGCTATTAGCTTCACAACATACATACTATGGAACGCAGTTTGGATCTTTGCGTGTCAAAAAAGATACAGTAGCACTGTCAAAGCTGTACAAAAAAGTCTGCAAACAAGTAAACACCAGCCACGAACGGTGTGTTTACAATACGCGTTGGTAATAAAGCATAATTTGATCGAACCACAACTTCTGGGGTAGCTAGCTTTAGCTTGGTACCTAGCTAGCACCAATACAACCAGCCTGAAAACAATGACCAGTAGAAACTGCAGTCATTTTTATTATTCCTAGTAATGATTTAGGAATCCTTGTGAGAGGAAATAAGAGCTGTTGTTTGCCTATTGAAATTGAACTTCAGGTTCATAGCAAGCTACTTAACCCTGTTGCCCAAAGCTAACGTTATAGGCAGCCAGCTAGCTTCATCTGGCTAGTGAGGCTCGACCGGACCGGGTTGTGCTGTGAAGCTAGCCACAATAAGGATTAGGCACAATAGTGGAATTTGCAGTTTGCCTTCAAAATATGTATGCCATTGACAGTGATGCAAATGATTACAAATAGTAGAATTATGCCATACTTTTCTTTTGAAGGCTAACCCGTAAAGTCCACTATTGTGGCTAATCCTTATTGTGGCTAGCTTCACATAGATGGGTCCGACCACCACTAATCAAATAAGAACTGTCTTATAAATTAGGGTTATTTTAGATGACACCTAGCTATATAGTTAGCTAGCTATCTATAGCTACTGAAAGAGATGTCGTTCTGCTATGTTTTTGGGGAAGAACATTGTTTGCATCCATGAGCTAGCTGTTTTTTTTTAATGACTAGCGCTGTAGGTGCGCGAGACAACTTTACCAGCATCATAGCATACCTATCGATGAATCGTTGTGACACATGAAATACGACTGATAGCGTAATCAATGTGTAATAACTACGTAAAAAATTATGAACGCGGAAAATTATTATTTGACGTGCAGTCATATTCAGGTCCTGATTGGTCAACAAGCTTATTTGACACGTAAAAGTGTTATTTAACGTGTATCTTTTTTGACACACAAAGACCCAAACGGCGTTCCATAGAAATCCTGGTTGAGAATGAAAGACAGAACAAATGAGCAACGAAACAGCACATGAAGTAAGTGAAAGAAATAGGTTTTGATTATGTTTTACTGGTAATGGGAACATACGTAAATGCCAACAAAATACATTTTTGGTCAGTGTGGCGCATGTGTGTGTGTGTGTGTGTAACCTTTATTTAACTAGGCAAGTGAGTTAAGAACAAATTCTTATTTACAATGACAACCCGGATGACGTTGGGCCAATTGTGCGCCGCCCTATCGGACTCCCAATCACGGCCGGATGTGATACAGCCTGGATTCGAACCAGGGACTGTAGTGAAGCCTCTTGCACTGAGATGCAGTGCCTTAGACCGCTGCGTCCACGTGTGTGTGTTAACTATTTAACTGTACTAGAATGCTTAAAAGCCAGTTAAAAATGTTAATATCGGTATCAGTTTTTTTGGGATATCGGTATCGGCCAAAAATGTCATATCGGTGCATCACTAATGAAAAGCACATGCATAACCATGGTAGTAGTTGAAAGGGAACCGTTTGGAGATAATGGGAAAATTTTTAGATCAAAAAGGTGAGGACACAACAGTTCACCTAACAGAATACTGAATCCAAGCATTACACTGTTGATTTTATGTGCATTTTACATTTACTGTACATGTTTCACCGCATTTGCTGATAACGAAATCTGAAAATATTCTGGATACATTCAGCAACATAAGACTATTCCTGGAAAATGTGGGGTAGGTGCAACAAATTAAGTGTGCACCGTTTTAAGCAATTTCAAAGACATCAACTTTAAGGTACTTTTTTTTTCAGCTCTCCTACAGTAGCTGTGCCGTTGAGGAACTCAACGAACACAACTCTGCATCCTCGCCGACACACAATCACTGTTGTTGTTTACACAATCACTGTTGTTGTTTACGCAATCCAAAAACGTTCCATTATAAAATCGCAATCTGGATCAGGTGAGCATGATTTGAGAGTGTGTTCTATTGCCAACATGCCTAACTAAGCCGTACAGCGCAGAGCCAGAGCTCTGACGCCATGCATAGCATGTTACTCCACAGCCACGGCGTTCCAATTTAGGCGCTTATTAGCCATTTTCAACCTGTATTCAAGTACGAATGTAAAGGACTACACACCAGCATACTGTACACACACACATAAACACCAACACTACAAGTGCTGTTGAAACTCAACAAGTGGTCACGGTTATTTGAGTGCCTTTACAAGTTAACAGCGTATACCACATTATTGCTAGTTGAGGACTGCTCAAAACACAGCCCTGTTTGGAAGGCTCTGTCCTGTACAGCCAGTGTCTACTGCCTTGAAAAGACCAATCCAAAAGGAGAGAGGGAGGGGCCCCCTCGTGCAGGGAAAGGGTCGTCTGTTTCCAAGGGAACAAGCACAGTAAGGGCAATAATGTCATAATCATAAAAAATTCAAGAGACCATCTCACAGCTCCATCAGTAGCCCAGGGTGGAAGGGCGAGAACAGAGGTGTGTGTGCGCGTCTGCGTGGATGAATACACGTGCGTGTCACTGCATGTGTGTATTGTCAGGCATGTAAGTGATGATTGCCCGCCGCTGTCATCAGTGTTCTCTCTTCGCGAAGATGAGACATGGACCTCCTGTTGCACAACACTCTAGATATTATAGAGCCCATGGTCACGATGACAGCCAGGTCCAACAGTGGTGCAGGGAAGGGATCTTCGCTTGACAGGGAACACACCTCAGTCTTTTCAAAACATGGAGGCCACTCCACTCAACACACACATTTGAACTGAAAGGAAGACATCCTCCATTGGGAATTGAGACCATCTCTTGAACACCCACCGCACTGGTCCTTTGCGGTCATCCATATCACCAATAGTTACTCAGTCAAGGAGACCTAATGACTTTAGCTGGGTCATTGATACCCTTTTTGTTCCAACAGAATCATCATCAGCAACAAGGCAGCCAAATCTACATTTTGATCCAGAGCTTGAGTAAGTAGGAAGTGGAAGTCCCACGATGTATACACTCTTCCTGGTCAGCCTTAGCTTTGGTTCTGTCGTCGTTTTCTGAGAGTAATTGTTTGAGCGCAGGTTCTGCATTCAAAGTGCCAATTACCTTCTATTGACTAAATCCTTGCAGTATTCAACAGATGATTAGGGGTCTTACAGGCTTGGCACACAACGGAAGTTTACGGAGCATAGATGACACTGGTTATAATCAGAGCTCTATGGAGAACAGACCGAGGTCTACAGGCTTGATCTGTAACGGAGGTGTCTGGAATGGTGTCAACACGTTGTTATTGGCTCTCAAAAAGAGGATCCTCACAGAATGGAGGTTGGCGGGAAACACGGCTGACACTCTTTACAATGGCCACTTACGGAAGGCGATCAGAGGCATGACACAGAATGGAGGTCACAGGAAGGCAGTCGCTGCTTTTTACATAATGAGCACTTATTGGGGACGGAAACTGTAGGAAGGAACACTGGCAGGGGGCACATGGAGGAGGCGGGGCTAGAGGCATTAATCATCTGCCCATTCAAACGGGAGCTTATGGCGTCAAAGGCCACGGTAACAATGATGCCAAGGTAACAATGGCGTCAAGTGGAGAAGCTGAACCAGGTTGATATCCGGCTTATATGAGGGTCCATTAATCATTGATAATTATGTGAGACTGGGTCACTGGGAAAGCGTTAGAGTAGCCTTCATAAAGGGCTCCGATGTGACTCTTCATGGTTTATGATGTAGCAAAGATACCCAGGCTTCGTTTCACAGCAACAGGTACTGTGCCAATGGAATTCCACTGTGCCAATGGAATACACTCACTAAAATCATTGAACAGGAACATGGCCTCAATAAATTTTTCAATTTTCTTTTTTCCAGATGGTATAGCTGTGTGAGATGATTACCTATCCATCAACTGTCCCTTGGATTACAATTCAATTATGCAACAAATAATGTCTTTCACATGCCACTCACAGTATTGCTGTAGGAATAGCGGAATAGGCGGAAGATTCAATTTCCCCACAGGCAATTATTCAGGAGTATTTTAATTCATTATCTGTGTTGATTGAACCAAGCCAACCTTGTCTAGAAAATAGATTAGTTTGGGTGAAGTGAAGCTGTTTACAGACCTGAACGACGTGGTGGTTTGGATCTGATTGGATTTTGAGTGTGTGAGTGTGTTGAGGAGATGATCTTGACCATGTGTGTGTGTGTGTGTGTGTGTGTTGCTTTTGACCGTGTTAACTACCTTCCTTAGGGTGTTTAGCACCTCAATCACACTCCCAACCTCACTGCAGCCTTTAAATTTTTATTTTATTTATTTAACTAGGCAAGTCAGTTAAGAACAAATTCTTACTTATAATGGCGGCCTAGGAACAGTGGGTTAACTGCCTTGATCAGGGGCAGAACGACAGATTTTTACCTTGTCAGCACGGAGATTCGATCTAGCCACCTTTTGGTTACTGGCCCAACGCTCTAACCACTAGGCTACCTGTAGCCCAAAGACGTCAGACACTATTTTTGAATAAAAAACAGATTTGTCACATCTACCCTTCGCCAGCTCATATCTGTGTGAAGCTGGATTCAGTGCACTCGTCTGCATTAAAACCAAATATTGATCCAGGTTAGATGTGACAGCAGAGATGAGGTGCGCACTGTCGACCACGCTCCCTGATTTTGAGAAGCTCCGAAGCGACATGTATCTCATTAGTGGTGGTGAGAAGAGACATTTTGTCAGACTAATTTGCAATTGACTCGCATAGCGCCACATTAAAAGGTATGTGATGGTGAGTTGAGAAGACAATCAGAAATACTGTCAAAATGCATTTCAATTGACTGCCATAGTCCCAAATAAAAAAGTAAACATTTGCTGTTAATTACATAATTTTTTTCACCTGGTTGGGGTCGTGAGAATTTTCAGATATCAAAATAGGGCGGCGGGCCAAAAAAGTTTGGGAAACCCTGATCTAATGAAACATGATCATTGTCTTCGATGCTTGCACTGCAGAGAGTCGTTTGAAATGACCCTATAAACCACTCGCCAGAGGTAATCGTCTGGTATATTAGGCTGAAAGATATATTAGGCTGTTTGTACTCTACAGCAAACCTGGCCTGACAGCCAACTAGTCCTACAAGAAACAAACATCTAACATGGGTCGTGTGCAACCGGGCACTCTGTCAACATAGAAAGAAAATGAGTGTTTCTAATTGGACAGGTGGTCCCTCCCTGTTTCAGCCCGTTTTATTCCATTTGTTTCCTAATGAACAGGACCCTGACTAGTCAACAGGACATGAACATCTGACCTGACATTTCCTCTGTGACACTCCCATAGATAGATTTCAGAAGGCCCTTAGCTCAGATTGGCTGGCGGTCCAGCCTATGGCTGGTAGGCGCATTACCAGTCCCTGTAGAGCTCTGTTCATCATCGATCTTCCTGCCCCCATAGAGAGTGGATGTGACATGTGGTCAGACCATCCATTTAAACACACAGCAGGCGACAGGGGAAACAAGCTCTGGAGGTTGATAGACAGCGACACAATTCACTTGCTAGAACAATGTCTCCAGTTGAGGCTCTGTGTCTGTCAATCACCATCAATATCACAATAAAAGGATTCCCCATCTTCCACAGGTAAAGAATTGTACATAACAGTTAACTGCTTTTTGTAGGGTCAATTAGACCCTGGTCAATAAGGGCTTTCAGAAGTAAATGGGGGGCAATACAGTATGGTTATGAATGCTGTTACCTGAGGCCTAACAGACGGTGTGATTTCACCTGTACAATGCACCAAAATAAAAATAAAAATTATCATGCAAACACAGCCTTATTTTCTTGGTTAAAGCCACAAGTATAAACCACTGGAGGTTCCAGTGTGCGTCAGAAGCTTCTAATTGTGTGGGTTTTGGTTAGCAGCTACATTAGCCCCACTTAACAGGCTTACAGCCTTGATCTCTTCACTTTGTGCCGGAGATGAACATCAGTGAGGAGACTATAGCGCCGCATTAGCGATTAGCACGCCACGCCATCTGTGGTGCTAGCAGCTAGCAGCCTGGCGCTAAGCGACGACGGCGTTTGAAGCTCATGTGTGAACATGTGTTCCGCTATGGACTGGGGACAGCTCACTAAGCCCCTGGCCATGGTTGGTGCAGACAGTGATGATGGATATGATGTAACAAGTCAACCAAGACAACGTAGAGAGGGACGGAGAGAGCTGCTGCTTCCACACAACTCAGCACCTCCAGAGGAACGTGGAGGATTGGCTGATCCTGTACACCTGCCAAAATTAAACACCACACCACCGGCTTGGAGTCACACACCCTGTAATTAGTCTTCACTACAAAATCTCAGCTGCATTATAACCTCTCTGAAAATAACATCTCTCCAGTACAATCAAACTGTAATAACCAGGAGATAGGTGTCACGTCTCTGACACCTTATTTCCTTTGTTTTGTCTTTATTTAGTTGGTCAGGGCGTGAGTTGGGGTGGGCAGTCTATGTTTGTATTTCTATGTTTTCTATTTCTCTGTTTGGCCTGATATGGTTCTCAATCAGAGGCAGGTGTTTTGTGTTGTTTTTGATTGGGAACCATATTTAGGTAGCCTGTTTTGTGTTGGGTTTTGTGGGTGGTTGTCTTCAGTCTTCGTGTGTCTGCATCAGATAGAACTATTTCGGTTTTCACGTTTGTTGTTTTTTGTATTTTGGAAGTGTTCAGTTTTTTGTCTTTTATTAAACATGATGAACACTAATCACGCTGCGCTTTGGTCCTCTCCTTCCGCAGAAGAAAACCGTTAAAATAAGTCAAACAAACACTTGCTGGCCATAATAAAATCGGCTATAACCACAGGAGGACAACTTTTTCGTATTTGAATTATGAGCTCAATTAAATTATCCAGCTAAAGCTCCTTCTGTTTGTTATTTGTCTTGGCAGCTTTCCTCTGAAACCTAACCATTTCCAGAATTGAGCAATCAATTAAGCCATGTGGTAAAACTCCAATGTACTGCCGATAAACAGTTTCCCAAAATTAAGCAATTCTCCAATGTACTGCCAATAATTAGGTTCATTTCTAGTTCTTCCAGACTAGAAGGTGTTAAATAGTGATGTTCCTCCTCCAACAGAAACTGGCAAGAAAATTGTCAAACGAGTAGCGAGAGAGTAGGCTAGTACTTGATTGATCCAAATTTAGGGAATTGTTGTACCACAACAAACATCAGCAGTGATTGCAAAGACAAGACTATGATCAATAACACACAGTAAAAAAGACAACTGCACCTTGGGAACAATAAGAGATCACGTCCAATTAAAGAGGACAAGGAATAAGGAAATGAAGCTCAAGACAAGTCTTCCCTGATCAATGGACCGCAGATTAGGATGCAATGAAAGAGGTTTTGGTTGTTGTTGCTGGCACAGCTAATGTCACGTTTCAGTAGGGAGATCCTTAATCACTGCTGCTGCTACTGTTGTCTGTGGTCTGTCTGTAGTGGAGGAGGAACAACACAATCTGACGATCAATAGAAAAGCAATCTGGGCCGGAATCAATACAGCCTCATCAAAGCAGTTTTGATACAAAATCAAACGATACATTAATCGTCTCTGTAGTCTGCTGCGTGCATTGAGATTTTGATTGGGCTGGGGTTGCTCACACGCAAGAAGCTCTTTTGTCCATCGAAACCTCTCATCTGAGATGAGAATAAATCAGAAAAATACATAATGAAGAAGCATGATTGTTGCTGTGCTGATGCGTAAGCAAACCAAGCAGAGAACGCTGCTTAGTGATGCATTTCAATCACTGTTGTCATCATCCTACTGATCACAGACTGCACGAATAGGCTGCAACACGAAACATTGGGACTCTTAAATTGAGCAGGGGGGGGAAAAAAACATTCCATTTATTCGGACTATTTCCTGTGCCTTTACTCCACTGTGTATTATGCAACAATATCAATGGCACAATATAGGCAGGAGACCATAGGCTATAGGTGCAGCAATAAAGCCCATAGCAGGAGGCTTGGGTTACTGTTTGGATTGGCTCCATCTGTTCTTGACAAAGCTCTATGATGTCTGCAGACCCCATATACGCCAAGGAAGACTAGCCTGGACAGATCAATACGAAACGTAAGCATGAAAACACATAGGCCCCAGGCAAAGCATTGTCTCTCTTCTGTTTGTTGTCCCCACAAACAAGTCCCCGTAAACCCTATCAACGTGTCCCCATAAACCAGAGTGCATCGGCCTCACGTGAGCCATCCGAAATGAACCGACATCCTTATAACGTGGACCCTCGGCTCAAAGCTTCGGGCTTCCATTACCACACGCAATAATCAGATGGCTAACTGATTCCCCGACCATACAAGCAGAAACGAAAATCCATTACCCAACAGCCATAAGCATTCAATGCATCAAAGCAACTGGGAGCTAGCGTTACTGTGAAGGGAGGAAGGGGGCTTAATTCAATGTGCGCATGGGGAACGGCAGTGACCAACGCGAAAACAAAAAGGTGACGATAAAGCTCATTTGACTGCATTATTTCTCTCCCTCGTCCCTGTTACACGGAGATGAGCAGAGGACATTTGCATAATTGTTCTGTTTGGGTTGAGGAGGTGAGGTTGAAAATAGCAGCGTTATAGACATAGTCGCGTTATAAAACACCCGATGGGTTGACGTCAATGAGAAGACGACCCAGCAGGAAGTCTTTAGAGCGCCTCAAGCCTCTTTATTGTTAGCTTGATAATGGGTCCTGTTATTCGCTCACGAGTGGGCTTGTTGGAGTGAAAACATATGATTGAGGAATCGTTCAGTTGATTCTTGATATGACTGTATGTTGCGTTTTGAAATTGGAGGCGACGTTCTCCATTTTTAAACAGAGTGCAAGTGCTGCGGGTACGGTCAGTGTGGAACACAGGAAACAAAGAGTTTATGCGAGAGCAGAGTTCCAGAAGGTGGTCAAGTGGTTGTAATGGGTTGCATGGGTAGCATATAGCATGAGTAGCATTGGTTTGACCAAGGGATCAAATTTTACCACAGATGTATGCCAATCTTTCAAGGTCACCACACACACACACACTTTTATCGTCAACACATCTGTCAATGTCAACTTGATGTACAATGTTGGAGGACATCGCCTCCTCCAGTCTTACCCTCTCTCTAACTAGGTGACCCGATTATTTGTAAACCGGGGTTATTTTTCTTTGTGTTTTTTTTTTGGGGGGGGGGGGGGGGGGGGTTGTAGCTGTGTGAAAAACTTTCAATTTTCACTATTGTCCTTTCAAAGTGTTATTAATTTTACCCAGAAATGTACGGGGAAATACTGACAAGTCATTTTTCCAACAATTGTTTACAGACAGATTATTTCACTTATAATTCACTGTATCACAATTCCAGTCGGTCCGAAGTTCACATACACTAAGTTGACTGTGCCTTTAAACAGCTTGGAAAATGCCATAAAATGATGTCATGGCTTTAGAAGCTTCTGATAGGCTAATTGACATCATTTGAGTAAATTGGAGGTGTACCTGTGGATGTATTTCAAGGCCTACCTTCAAACTCAGTGCCTCTTTGCTTGACATCATGGGAAAATCAAAAGAAAAATCAGCCAAGACCTCAGAATTTTTTTTTTGTAGACCTCCACAAGTCTGGTTCATCCTTGGGAGCAATTTCTAAATGCCTTAAGGTACCACGTTCATCTGTACAAACAATAGTACGCAAGTATAAACACAATGGGACCACGCTGCCATCATACCACTACGGAAGGAGACGCGTTTTGTCTCCTAGAGATAAACGCACTTTTGTGTGAAAAGTGCAAATCAATCCCAGAACAACAGCAAAGGACCTTGTGAAGATGCTGGAGGAAACCGGTACAAAAGTATCTAAATCCACAGTAAAACAAGTCCTATATCGACATAACCTGAAAGGCCGCTCAGCAAGGAAGAAGCCACTGCTCCAAAACCGCCATAAAAAAGCCAGACTATGGTTTGCAACTGCACATGGGGACAAAGATCGTACTTTTTGGACAACTGTGCTCTGGTCTGATGTAACAAAAATAGAACTGTTTGGCCATAATGACCATTGTTATGTTTGGAGGAAAAAGAGGGAGGCTTGCAAGCCGAAGAACACCATCCCAACCTTGAAGCACGGGGGTGGCAGCATCATGCTGTGGGGGTGCTTTGCTGCAGGAGGGACTGATGCACTTCAAAATAGATGGCATCATGAGGACAGAATATTATGTGGATATATTGAAGCAATATCTCAAGACATCAGTCAGGAAAAATGGGTCTTCCAAATGGACAATGACCCAAGCATTTTTCCAAAGTTGTGGCAAAATGGCTTAAGGACAACAAAGTCAAGGTATTGAAGTGGCCATCACAAAGCCCTGACCTCAATCCCATAGAAAATGTGTGGGTAGAACTGAAAAAGCGTGTGCGAGCAAGGAGGCCTACAAACCAGACTCAGTTACACCAGCTCTGTCAGGAGGAATGGGCCAAAATTCACCCAAATTATTGTGGGAAGCTTGTGGAAGGCTACCCAAAATGTTTGACCCAAGTAAAACAATTTAAAGGCAATGCTACCAAAAACTAATTGAGTGTATGTAAACTTCTGACCCACTGGGAATGTGATGAAAGAAATAAAAGCTGAAATAAATCATTCTCTCTACTATTATTCTGACATTTCACATTCTTAAAATAAAGTGGTGGTCCTAACTGTCCTAAAACAGGGGATTTCTTTACCAGGATTAAATGTCAGGAATCTGAGAAAAACTGAGTTTAAATGTATTTGGCTAAGGTGCATGTAAACATCCGACTTCAACTGTACATCTGTAATGGGGCGGCAGGGTAGCCTAGTGGTTAGAGCGTTGGACTAGTAACGGAAAGGTTGCAAGTTCAAATCCCCGAGCGTGCACAAGGTACAAATCTGTCGTTCTGCCCCTGAACAGGCAGTTAACCCACTGTTCCTAGGCCGTCATTGAAAATAAGAATTTGTTCTTTACTGACTTGCCTAGTTAAATAAAGGTAAAATAAATAAATAAAATGTCCCTCAGTAGATCAGTGAATTTCAAACAGTTTCAAACACAAAGACAAGGGAGGTTTTCCAAGGCCTTGCAAAGAAGGGCACCTTTGGGTAGATGGGTAAAAATAGAAAATAAGTCATTGAATATCCCTTTGAGCCTGGTGAAGGTTTAATTACACTTTGGAAGGTGTATCAATACACCCAGTCACTACAAAAATACAGGTGTCCTTCCTAACTCAGTTGCCAGAGAGGAAGGAAACCGCTCAGCGATTTCACCATGAGGCCAATGGTGACTTTAAAACCATTAGAGTTTAATGCTGGATTAGAAGAAAACTGAGGATGGATCAACAACAAAGTAAAACTGCAAAAAAATGAAATTAACTTCATGTCCTGAATACAGTGTTATATTTGGGGCAAATCCAACACAACAGATCACTGAGTACCACTCTTCATATTTTCAAGCATGCTGGTGGCTGCATCATGTTATGGGTATGCTTGTCATCAGTAAAGATTCAGGAGTTTTTTGGGATAAAAATAAACAATAGTGCTAGGCACAGGCAAAATCCTAAAGGAAAACCTGGTTCAGTCTTCTTTCCAACAGACACTGGGAGACAAATTCACCTTTCAGCAAGACAATAACCTAAAAACACAAAGCCAAATATACACTAGAGTTGCTTACCTAGACAACATTGAATGTTCCTGAGTGGCCTAGTTACAGTTTTGACCTAAATAAGCTTGAAAATCTATGGCAAGACTTGAAAATGACTGTCTAGAAATGATCAACACCAACTTGACAGAGCTTGAAGAATTTAAAAAAGCATCACGTGCAAATATTGTAAAATCCAGGTCTTAGAGATTTACCCAGAAAGAATTGCAGCTGTAATCGCTGCCAAAGGTGATTCTAAAATGTTTTGACTCACGGGTGTGAATACTTATGTGAACAAGATATTTCTGTATTTAATTTTCAATAAATTTGACAAAATGTTTAAAACATGTTTTTAAACATTTTGTCATGTTTGGGTATTGTGTGTAGATGGCTGAGAGAAAATGTTGAATTCAGGCTGTAACAACAAACATTTTTTTTTTTTTTTTCCCACCTTTATTTAACCAGGTAGGCTAGTTGAGAACAAGTTCTCATTTGCAACTGCGACCTGGCCAAGATAAAGCATAGCAGTGTGAACAGACAACAACATAGAGTTACACATGGAGTAAACAATAAACAAGTCAATAACATGGTAGGAAAAAGAGAATCTATATACAATGTGTGCAAAAGGCATGAGGTAGGCAATAAATCGAATAATTACAATTTAGCAGATTAACACTGGAGTGATAAATCATCAGATGATCATGTGCAAGAAGAGATACTGGTGTGCAAAAGAGCAGAAAAGTAAATAAATAAAAGCCGTATAGGGGTGAGGTAGGTAAATTGGGTGGGTAGTTTACAGATGGACTATGTACAGCTGCAGCGATCGGTTAGCTGCTCGGATAGCAGATTTTTAAAGTTGTTGAGGGAGATAAAAGTCTCCAACTTCAGAGATTTTTGCAATTCGTTCCAGTCGCAGGCAGCAGAGAACTGGAAGGAAAGGCGTCCAAATGAGGTTTTGGCTTTAGGGATGATCAGTGAGATACACCTGCTGGAGCGCGTGCTACGGTTGGGTGTAGCCATCGTGACCAGTGAACTGAGATAAGGCGGCACTTTACCTAGCATAGCCTTGTAGATGACCTGGAGCCAGTGGGTCTGACGACGAACATGTAGCGAGGGCCAGCCGACTAGGGCATACAGGTCGCAGTGGTGGGTCGTATAAGGTGCTTTAGTAACAAAACGGATGGCACTGTGATAAACTGCATCCAGTTTGCTAAGTAGAGTATTGGAAGCTATTTTGTAGATGACATCGCCGAAGTCGAGGATCGGTAGGATAGTCAGTTTTACTAGGGTAAGTTTGGCGGCGTGAGTGAAGGAGGCTTTGTTCCGGAATAGAAAGCCGACTCTAGATTTGATTTTGGATTGGAGATGTTTGATATGAGTCTGGAAGGAGAGTTTGCAGTCTAGCCAGACACCTAGGTACTTATAGATGTCCACATATTCTAGGTCGGAACCGTCCAGGGTGGTGATGCTAGTCGGGCGTGCGGGTGCAGGCAGCGAATGGTTGAAAAGCATGCATTTGGTTTTACTAGCATTTAAGAGCAGTTGGAGGCCACGGAAGGAGTGTTGTATGGCATTGAAGCTCATTTGGAGGTTAGATAGCACAGTGTCCAGGGAAGGGCCGGAAGTATACAGAATGGTGTCGTCTGCGTAGAGGTGGATCAGGGAATCGCCCGCAGCAAGAGCAACATCATTGATGTATACAGAGAAAAGAGTCGGCCCGAGAATTGAACCCTGTGGTACCCCCATAGAGACTGCCAGAGGACCGGACAACATGCCCTCCGATTTGACACACTGAACTCTGTCTGCAAAGTAGTTGGTGAACCAGGCAAGGCAGTCATTAGAAAAACCGAGGCTATTGAGTCTGCCGATAAGAATATGGTGATTGACAGAGTCGAAAGCCTTGGCCAGGTCGATGAAGACGGCTGCACAGTAATGTCTTTTATCGATGGCGGTTATGATATCGTTTAGTACCTTGAGCGTGGCTGAGGTGCACCCGTGACCGGCTCGGAAACCGGATTGCACAGCGGAGAAGGTACGGTGGGATTCGAGATGGTCAGTGATCTGTTTGTTGACTTGGCTTTCGAAGACCTTAGATAGGCAGGGCAGGATGGATATAGGTCTGTAACAGTTTGGGTCCAGGGTGTCTCCCCCTTTGAAGAGGGGAATGACAGCGGCAGCTTTCCAATCCTTGGGGATCTCAGATGATACGAAGGAGAGGTTGAACAGGCTGGTAATAGGGGGTGCGACAATGGCGGCGGACAGTTTCAGAAATAGGGGGTCCAGATTGTCAAGCCCAGCTGATTTGTATGGGTCCAGGTTTTCCAGCTCTTTCAGAACATCTGCTATCTGGATATGGGTAAAGGAGAAGCTGGGGACGCTTGGGCGAGTAGCAGCGGGCCGGGCGGGGCTGCTGGCCAAGGTTGGAGTCGCCAGGTGGAAGGCATGGCCAGCCATTGAGAAATGTTTGTTGAAGTTTTCGATTATCACGGACTTATCAGTGGTGACCGTGTTATCTAGCCTCAGTGCAGTGGGCAGCTGGGAGGAGGTGCTCTTGTTTTCCATGGACTTTACAGTATCCCAGAACTTTTTGCTACAGGATGCAAATTTCTGCTTGAAAAAGCTGGCCTTTGCTTTCCTGACTGACTGCGTGTATTGGTTCCTGACTTCCCTAAACAGTTGCATATCACGGGGGCTCTTCGATGCTATCGCAGTTCGCCACAGGATGTTTTTGTGCTGGTCGAGGGCAGTCAGGTCTGGAGTGAACCAAGGGCTATATCTGTTCTTGGTTCTGCATTTTTTGAACGGAGCATGCTTGTCTAATATGGTGAGGAAGTAACTTTTAAAGAATGACCAGGCATCCTCAACTGACGGGATGAGGTCAATATCCTTCCAGGGTACCCGGGCCAGGTCGATTAGAAAGGCCTGCTCGCAGAAGTGTTTCAGGGAGCGTTTGACAGTGATGAGGGGTGGTCGTTTGACCGTGGACCCGTGGCGGATACAGGCAATGAGGCAGTGATCGCTGAGATCTTGATTGAAGACAGCAGAGGTGTATTTGGAGGGCAAGTTGGTCAGGATAATGTCTATTAGGGTGCCCATGTTTACGGATTTGGGGTTGTACCTGGTGGGTTCCTTGATGATTTGTGTGAGATTGAGGGCATCAAGCTTAGATTGTAGGACTGCCGGGGTGTTAAGCATATCCCAGTTTAGGTCACCTAACAGAACAAACTCTGAAGCTAGATGGGGAGCGATCAATTCACAGATGGTGTCCAGGGCACAGCTGGGAGCTGAGGGGGGTCGGTAGCAGGCGGCAACAGTGAGAGACTTATTTCTGGAGAGATTAATTTTTAAAATTAGAAGTTCAAACTGTTTGGGCATAGACTTGGAAAGTATGACAGAACTTTGCAGGCTATCTCTGCAGTAGATTGCAACTCCTCCCCCTTTGGCAGTTCTATCTTGATGGAAAGTGTTATAGTTGGGTATGGAAATCTCAGAGTTTTTGGTGGCCTTCCTAAGCCAGGATTCAGACACGGCAAGGACATCAGGGTTGGCAGAGTGTGCTAAAGCGGTGAGTAAGGCAAACTTAGGCAGGAGGCTTCTGATGTTGACATGCATGAGGCCAAGGCTTTTTCGATCACAGAAGTCAACAAATGAGGGTGACTGGGGACATGCAGGGCCTGGGTTTACCTCCACATCACCCGAGGAACAGAGGAGCAGTAGGATGAGGGTGCGGCTAAAGGCTATCAAAACTGGTCGCCTAGAGCGTTGGGGACAAGGAATAAAAGGAGCAGATTTATGGGCGTGGTAGAATAGATTCTGGGCATAATGTGCAGGCCAGGGTATGGTGGGGCACGGGTACAGCGGAGGCAAGCCCAGGCACTGGGTGATGATAAGAGAGGTTGTATCTCTGGACATGCTGGTCTCAATGGGTGAGGTCACCGCATGTGTGGGGGGTGGGACAAAGGAGGTATCAGAGGTACGGAGAGTGGAACTACGGGGTCCATTGCAAACCAAAACAATGATAACTAGCCTGAACAACAGTATGCAAGGCATATTGATATTTGAGAGAGACATACAATAAGGCATAAAGTGATTGCAGGTCATGATTGGGAGAGCTAGCTAAAACAGCAGGTCAGATAACAGCAGCTAGTCGGCTAACACAGCAACAGAAGGTAAAAATGGCGACGACTGGGCAGAGAGGGTCGGATTAACTACACACAGATCCTGAGTTAAGGCACAGAGCCGACAGATAAAACACAAATAAACAGAATGGAGTACCGTGAATTAATGGACAGTCAAGCAGGCATAAGCTATGTGGCCAAGTGATCATAGTGTCCAGGGGCCAGCCGTAGATGAAGTAGTGAGGCCTCCACTAAGCTAGCCCGCGGCGTTTAAAGTTAGTAGCCCGGGGGGGTGGTCTGCTCAGACGGAGGGGGTCTGCTCAGACGGAGGCCGGTTGAGGGCACAGCGGATGGGGTATTTGTCTGCAGACCAGACGTGGTCGTGTCGACAGAGAATCCAAGCCGGATGGCGGTGGTGAAAGAGAGGTTGTGAGTTGTAGAATTGTGTTTGCTAACTGGTGCTAGCTTCGTGACTCAGACAGCTAGTCATGGGTAGCAAGCTAGCAGAAGATGGAGGTCTGTTTTTAGCCACGCCGTGCAATTCCGTCGGTAGATTAGTGGGGTTCCGTGTGGTAGAGGGGACCAATCCAGTTGTCAAAATAGTTATAGTGGCCTAAGAAGATTGTTCGATAGACCTGTTCAGATAGCAGCCGATATGCTCAAGACAGCTAACGATTAGCGGGCCGCAGTTAGTATATGGACGTTCAGGTTACGTCGCGATGGAGGGGCCGGTTGAAATACTCCCTCGGGCAGATAACGTCGGTATCCCAGTCGTGAAGGCCCGGTGGGGCTCCGCATCGGCAGTAAAACGGGTCCGGATAGGTGATTGTAGCCCAGGAGTGGCTGATGGCACTCTTCAGCTGGCTAGCTCCGGGATAATTGGTGTTTGCTCCGGAATTGATGTTAGCCGGTAGTCACTCGGATAGCAGCTAGTTAGCTGCAAGATCCAGGTGTAAATGTCCAGGGGATATGGAGAGAAAAATAGGTCTGGTATGCTCTGGTCTGAGTCGCGTTGTACAAAACTGGCAATAGTTTTCCGAGCTAAAGGATAGCTGATGAGCGCTAGCTGTGGTTAGCTGAACTATTAACGTTAGCTACTAACGTTAGCTTGTGAGCTGGCTGACTTCTGGTTAGCTTGTTAGCTTCTGTTGTAGATTTCGGATACGAGGTGAATAATACTTTTGAGGAAGAAAAAAAAAACAGATCCGCACCACATTTGGTGAGGTGGGTTGCAGGAGAGTGTTTTGAAGTTGAGTTTTTAAGAAGAAAATAATATATATATAAAAAAGATATGCGAAGAAAAATATATATACACGGGACAAGACGAGGACAATGGACATCTGACTGCTACGCCATCTTGGAAAATGTGGAAGAAGTCAAGGGGTATGAATTGTTTCTCAAGGCACTATAGCCTAGTTCAACAGTTCAACTGTTACTCGACCATGGGCCAAATGCTCTCTAACATTATCTGCACTGCCTTTCCCTTGAGGACCACAAAACAAAATTCCTCCTCCCTGCATTCTCAGCAAACACATACAGGGCAGAGCCGGGCTTCCGGTTTAGCCAGCGCTAGGCTAACGATGGGGAGAACAGCTGGCCTCTATTACATAGCTTCTCCGCATTGGAGAGCTGGTGAAAGAGACCTAAGAGAGGTGGGGAGTAGAGGGAGGCTAGGTATCATAATCACTGCCTGCCGAAATGGGAGCCTGTTGTGCAGATGTTTTTCATTTAGCGTAGAATTCTTCAGTTTCATTAGAAACAGACCTGTGCTGAGCCGCTTTCCAATGCGAAACATGCAACGCGTACAGTTCACATGCTGATGTGAGCTAGCTACCCAGCTAGCTAGCCTGACAATGTAAGACAGGTTTACAGTTCAATTTCCCGAGGCATGTTCTAACACTTAGAAAACACTGAGAGTGCAGTTACACATGCATTGCAACTGTTCTGACAATACCTTGCCATGACCATACCTTGCCATGACCTTTTTCAACCTAGGGTGTATTCATTAGTGCACACCGAAGCAAACTGTAGCAAAATGTTTTGTAACGATAAGGAGAGTTTCTCATTGGACAAGTTTAGGTAGGTCCCTCCCTGCTTTGGCCCTTTTGCTTCCGTTTGTTTCCTAGTGAACACACCCTTGGTGTAACTATGGTTAGAGACATGTTCTGGCTAGTGAGGCCATGAGGGAATTGATAGGGTGTAGACTTAATGGGATTGAGCTAACGCGAGGCTAATCCATAAACTCTCCCCAGGCCAAGAAAAGCAGGGAGGACAGGGCCTGACATCTCCATTTGCAGTTAAAACAGATTTCTGGATAAAAAAACAATTTGAAGAGTTTCAGACCATTTTGTTGGCAAAGTACAAAACTCCCATTAGAGCAACACGTTTGATACAACCAGCAAAGAGTTGTTTGGTAGAACCATTAACCTTTTCACGTGTGAGTTCCAAATCTCTCGAACGGTCGCCCCCAGCGTGAGTTTTTTTTATTGTTATAAGCGTGATGTCAGAATGCACTCGCTGTTCCAAGATGTGATTGTTACACAACAGGACAGTTAAACTGTGCTGCCCTCAAACCAAGGCATTCTGCCTGCTAATTATCTATAGGCTGTTTCAACTTGCCAATTCCCAGTTATTTTCTAAAAAGTTAGATTTTCTAACAACAGTTTGAATTAAGGTGTGTTCCACCTCATTAATTCACATAAAAGTAGCCCATTTCACTGTTGGACAATTTTGAGGCTTTACTGAGCCGGACAAACTTCTCTCTTCAACGAGAGCCCAAGCTCTTCCCCGGATCAAGTATGCAGCCATTTGCACATCTCCAGTCAAAACAGAACCTGCACTAACTTTTTCCCCCTGGCACATTTTCCAGCTGGTGTTTCCTTACTAATAATCACTTTGGACATGTGTGAGTTCCTATCAAAGTAAGTTTCTTATTACGTTATCATTGTCGTTTCTGTATGTCGTGTTGTTGTTTCTACTGTAGCACACCGTATGCATGTATGGAGCATTATGTATTCACTGTTTATTCACATTTTCAAGTACTGATGACAAATCATGCATTCTGATTCTTGCATAAATTGCAATGGACACATATGAACGTGTAAAACATTTTTGGGAAGGTTGTATTGATAATGATGAGCTACTGCTAAGCTAAATGACAGCTATGTGTTGCGCCATATTTATTGACATCATACAATGCATTCTGGTTGTCATGTAAACGTCTGTCAGACCAGATGCCGCATTCAAAACAACAGATGGAACTCCGAAAAATACGAGGTCAAATCATGACGCCAGTGATCTTCAGGGTCGGAACTCTAGAAAGAGGCCCGAGCTCCCGAGTTGGAATTCCGAGTTGAATGACCGTTCAAATAGATTTTTCCCCCAGCCGGAGTAAATGTTTTTCTGAGTTCCAAGTTGTTTTCAACGCATTGAAGTAGGAAGTCGGAGATTTCCTAGTTCGGAGTTCCCAGAAGTTTTGAACGTGGCAATGGATGTTATCACAAAACGAGGTGAAGGGATGCTTTACACGATTGCAACTATCATTACTCAGGGTTGCCAGCTTGTAGGGGTTTTATTTTTATTTAGCTGATAAACTTCTGTGTTTGCCCCACATTTATTGATAAATCCCCCATCATACTAATATTTCCTGTATCATACCCCCCCCCCCCCCACGATACCTTCCTCCATAGTTTGTATGCCAAACCGTTCAGATGCTACAGACGTTTTCGTGACAAGAACGATTTTTCGGGGTGTCTCATGGTCTGACAAAGACCACTGTAGCTCAGCCACCTTCCATCGCAGATGCGGAACGTCAACATAATCGGATGCACTGGATTGAGACGCATCCTATGCAACAAAAAAAAAAACTGACGGATTTTGATGGTGATTTTTTTATAATGTTACTTAGATTGCCGCGTCAATACACTCATATTTGTCATATGCGCCGAATGCAACAGGTGTAAACCTTACCGTGAAATGCTTACTTACAAGCCCTTAACCAACAAGGCAGTTTTAAGAAAATAAAAAAAGTAACAATTTAATAACAATTATGAGGTTATATACATGGGGTACCGGTACCAAGTCAATGTGCGGGGGTACAGGTTAGTCGAGGTAATTTGTACATGTATGCATAGATAATAAACAGCGAGTAGCAGCAGTGTAAAAACAAGGGGGGTGTCAATGCAAATAGTCCAGGTGGCCATTTGATTAATTGTTCAGCAGTCTTATGGCTTGGGAGCAGAAGCTGTTAAGGAGCCTTTTGGACCTAGACTTGGCGCTCCAGACCTGCTGTCTCGACAATTTCTGGGCCTTCCTCTATCACCGCTTATTAGATAGGTCCTGGATGCAGTAATGCATGCAGTTGCCAATGAATATATAAAACCATGACTCATTATTTTGCAGACCCAGGGTCTAGACTTTTCTTTACACTCTATAAATATTTTGCGCATTGACCTTTTAAAAAGGAACCGGTTATCAGATGGCATTTTCCTAGTGAATCACAAAATCGCACTTGTGCAGTGGAGGCCAGTGTCACAGCAAGCCTGGTTTCAGATACGTTTGTGCTCCCGTGCGAAGAAATTGGCTATACTGCACAAGCATATGTGGGATCGGTCTATAATATCAACGCCTATTCAATCTCCAAACCCCATCTAGCAGTTAGAAAAGTCCGTGACCAGTCGTGCATTTCACTCCTCATAGACGAAACCTGACCACACATCCCCTGCTGGCACAACCTCGTCTATCAGCTGTGCCAGTGCTGCCAGTTGTTGTATTTGACTTTAATATTAGCCCTGAACTCCGCTACCCCGGTCAATAGCCTGGGGGGGGGGGGGGGACAGAGAGAGGAGAGAGACGCTGGGGTTCAGCTGAGGGGTTAGGAATGATATGTCCCTCCAATTAGCCGACCAGGCCTCTGGCTTGTCCAATTAGAGAGGAGGAGAGGGAGCGGTCGTGGCAGCCAGTTCATCTCCGAGCCTCAGCTAAATGCCAGGGTGCTATTGGCTACACTATCAGAGGTCAGAGGGCCGCCTTAGTTAGTTACCAAGCCTCATTACTAGAGTGAGATGGAGAGATATTGATGTAGGTATAAAGAAAGAAATGAATAGAAAGATTATTTTTTTTAACTCTTTGGTCTATTGCCACATTCCAAAATTGCTTGACATACTACTTACAGACAGTCTGAATTATTTTATTATTTATTTTTATAACCTTTAGTTAACTAGTCAAGTCAGTGTTTATGTATTGAACATTGGCAATACATTTTACAATACAAATAAATAAATCGCAATCTCCAAGTGGAGAGACATGCAGCAATCAGGAGTCAAACAAGACCTCCGAGCAGCCCCAAGGCTAAACATAACTTTCTCAAGACTTCGAGCTCACCAATTACAATGGACAAAAGGAGCTTTGAATGAATAGCCAGTAGTGCCTAGGAATTGTGCTGAGGAACCGAATCAAATTAATGAAATTAATTCAATTTGTATGGCAATTATCCGTGCTAAGAGTCCTTTCTTCCCTCAGAAGATGACTGATAAGTCTATGGGATTTCACTCATACTCTCACAGATATTAGAATGTGGTACCTTGGGAATAGGAGTGCATATGTGTTCAATAATAGTCATTCATAAAAGTTGAGCTTGTGAGGGAATGGGGTCAATGTGAAAGAATGAAATTGGACGAGAGGGAAATATGAAATATCCCTTGAACCACTAGTACAGCAATTCTACTGCACAGTAAGAACTTTAATATCAGTGAGAAAATGTCCATGAAAGAAATACAATGTGCCACGCTATCAATCAATCCCCAAAACAGACAGTTAACAAATAAGTTGGCCCTAAATCATAAACCACACTGAGAAACCAAATGCCTGTTTGACATCAGTAGTGTGTCAAATCACATGATCAGATGCCTTTCTATAGACAAAGTGTTGTTTTGTATATTGTCAAAGCCAGACTAAACACTCAAGCTTGGATCTGCTATTAGCCTTCAGAAGCTAACTGCACTCCATTCTCTCATTGGTCTGAAGCCGTTATTCGGAGAAGCTGGTTTGTATGTAGCGGTAGCTCGTTGTAGCCGTAGGTGCTTTGCCAGGGTACAGTACGTTTCGTCAGGCTGCATCACATTACAGCCCTGGCCCCACGCACCACACATCGATCACACGCTGCTCTCTATTTCCTGCCATCGCCTGCCCGACGACAGAACAGTCAGGTAAATGGGTGTCGTCCATTTCGGCGAATCCTAATATTTTATTGATTGTATCCAAACTTTCATTAACTGGAGAGTCTAGAGACCAGGCCAAACTCCCTTCCGTTCCAACTCAGTCTCTCAGACAGTACCTGAGGGTCTGTAGGATATTGAGCTGAGGATTCTGGGTACTGTAGTTTTAAGTAGGTAGAGAACAAGGAGCCTGTAGAGGCACTTTCTCTTCTCTCCCTCTAGTCTCGGTCTCTCTCGCTCTATGAAGAGGTAGATGAATGGATGTGCAAGATGTGGATAGACAAAGCATGGTAGGGGAGGTGTGGAGAAGGTGTGTGTGTTTGACCATTGGGAAGAAGTGTGTGTGTTTGTGTGTCTGTAGCGTGCCGATGTGTGTGCAGCGTGCTTGTGAATGTGTCTAGGTGTATGTGACTGTCCACAGTTCCAGGGCTGTGTATTGACAAGGAGCAACGTGGTCTGTGTTATGTAGGGCATCACTTGGTGATTCTCCTAGTTAGACCGATAGACCACGACAGTGGACATCTCTCACAACAGACAGCCTAGCCTATCAGAGAGAGAGGAATGGGCGGGCAGATACTGTCGGGTTGGCTGATCAACAAGACAAGACAAGACAAGCATCTTCTTCAAGACACCTGGATAGCATTTTCTATCTCTATTTCTCGTGGTTGGTTCCTTGGTTGGTTCCTCATTTACTAGAAATCCATTTCTCTAATATCTCCAAATACTCAAAAAGCCCCGTTTCAGGTACATCAGGTAGTGTTAGAGTCTGTGGACTACCTTTACAGTCTCTCTCTCTCTCGCTTTCTCTAGAGGAGTAGTCTCCGGGGTCTTCAGGTCTGCATATGAAGTCCCCAACAAACAACATACACCCAGGAGATTGGGAAACCAGACAACACCCTTCTTTACCCCTCTACAGCAGCACAAGACACACATAAACACAGACACACACACTACCAGAGCTGTGCGATGGAGCCTTCACTACTACACTAAGAGACCATACACACTGTTGTGTAATCAATTGAATCTTTTTTCGCTCGACGTCGTCCCAAAGGACTTCTCTTTAGGACTATAAATAGACTTGGGCGATTAATGGGTGTGGCTGGTGTATATTCACTATTTAAAGTTGTGTGTGTGTGTGTGTGTGTGTGTGTGTGTGTGTGTGTGTGTGTGTATCTGGATGTATACAGAATGGATAGCATTGAATTGGGTCAGAAACACAGCAGCACGCGCACACACACTTGTTTGTATACCAAAACTGGCCCACTCACGCTCACAAATGCATGCACCTGGAAGAGGCCTTTTCCTGGATTCGGTTTGCCGAGAAACATGATCTTATTATGAATGGTTTTGTTTGTGTGTGTGTGTGTGTGCGTGTGTAAGCTAATACATTTGGTTCCAACGGTCAATTTTACAACAAAAGCATTCCAAAGTCTCCATGTTTTCACACGAGTCCCGAGGGCAAAGCACACTTAGACAATATCGATATAAAGTAAACAGAGTTATGAAGTTAATTATGGCTATCAATCATAATCAATTAGATATCACCCAAATGTAGTACAAGCCAGGGTTACATTCTGTAATAAATTAACAATCACTGGGGGGTGCATCCCAAATGGCACCCTATTCCCTATATAATGCACTACCCCATAGGGCTCTGGTCAAAGGTAGTGCACTATATACAGAATAGGGTGCCATTTGGAACAGGTTAGGGTTACTCTGAACAGAATTCTTTGTCCAGCCAGAACTTTCTTCTTCTTCCTTTAGAGAGAAGTGACGCTTGGGACCGACCCAACACTACATCGGTCTCTAATTGAGATATGTAAAACACTGCTTTGCTTTACTTCCTGGAATACATTTGTGTGTGTGTGAAGTGTGTTTACAGAACACAATAGGCTTTTAGGGGGAGAATCAGGGGCAAATATGTGGCTTCACTTCCTTCTAGACTAGGTTCCACATAAAGTGTCTCAGAGTAGGATCATATTAGCCTTATTAGATCATAATGAACACTCTGAGTCCATATTCACGTAATAAGGAATTCTCCTCAACCACCCCCACGAATTGAGAAAAACAAACATCCTTTGCTACTGACCCCCATTGTAAGAGAGACAACTTAAACGTCAATTTTTTGTTATAACAAAATAACAAAAACATGCCAAAAAGCTGCTGTGTTCTTAAATGTACATGTAACCAGGTCAAAAAAATCCCGACCTACGGTTCGCAATGATCCTACGTAGGGAAATAGTGCCTGCGAGAAGAGCCCTGTGGCTTCAGGTTAATCGCTGTGGAAGAGTGTGGACCCAGTGTCCAAGTAGGCTACTGTAGCTATGTTTGTGGAAAACATTAAAAATCACAGGTAAGACATTTAACTTCTTTAGTATAGTCCGTTAGTAACTCCACCACTGTATGGTTTGTTTGTGTTGTTGGTCTTGGCTAGCTAGCACTCACGTGGTTGCTAGCACCTTCATGAAAAGGGGCATGAGGGAAGCATATGAACTGTATCTAACTAGTGGGAACACTCGGGAGCGGGCAATGTTGAAAAGTAATCTGTAGACATGTTGTACTTTTCTTAACCGTAGTTTTGTAATTGACCAAAGCAGACAAGAAAACAGCATTTGAAAAAGGTTACGTTTTTGCTGTGAGCCAAATGGGGTAACCTAGGTAACCACAGGTTGTTTTCCCCCCCACAGGCGGGCACGGGGGAAATCCTACTCTGAGATGCTTTATGAATTCAGGGCCTGTACATCAGGGAGCTGGCAAGGGGAAAGGACAATTACTCCGTGTAGTGGACGTCACGGGAATATGTGGGTGTAGGAGACAGAGGACATGGTGTGCTTTGCTGCTACATGGACAGTTTACTGGTAGAGTATGCAGCGTTCATTGTCAGCTTTCTGGTGCTTCTCAACGTTTATTTGTCATATGCACAGGATACACCTGGTGTGCACAGCACAATGGCATGCTCACGAGCAGTTTCACCTCTCAACATAGCAACAGAATAATTCGAAGGAAAAATGACCAAATCAAAACGGTATTTGTCACATGCGCCGAATACAACAGGTGTAGGTAGACCTCACAGGAAAATGCTTACTGACGAGCCCTTAAACAACGCAGTTAAGAAAAATACAAGTCAAAAATAATAAATAAAAATTACATATAATTAAAGAGCAGCAGTAAAATAACAATAGCGAGGCTATATACAGGGGGTACCGGCACAGAGTCAATGTGCGGGGGGCACTGGTTAGTCGAGGTAAAATGTACATGTAGGTCGAGTTAAAGTGACTATACATAGATAGTAAACAGAGAATAGCAGCAGCGTAAAAGATGGGGGGAGCAATGCAAATAGTCTGGGTAGCCATTTGATTAGCTGTTCAGGAGTTTTATGGCTTGGGGGTAGAAGCTGTTGAGAAGCCTTTTGGACCTCGACTTCGCGCTCCAGTACCGCTTGCCGTGCGGTAGCAGAGAGAACAGTCTATGAGTAGGGTGGCTGGAGTCTTTGACAATTTTTTGTGCCTTCCTCTGACACCGCCTGGTATAGAGGTCCTGGATGGCAGTGATGTACTGGGCTGTACGCACTACCCTCTACCCTCAGAGACTGATATTTTGGTAGTGTTAATGGTTAGTGGACAAGGTGTTTGGTTTCTAAGGGATAGGTGGACAGTAAGACAGACGAGAGCACCTTGTGAGGAATGGACATTCATATTGTATTTCATTATGTGATTATTTATTTATATAGGCGAATGCATAAGGCCACGTAACACCTGTGGACGTTATTTCTTTTTTATTTTACCGTTATTTTACCAGGTAAGTTGACTGAGAACACGTTCTCATTTGCAGCAACGACAAGGGGAATAGTTACAGGGGAGAGGAGGGGGATGAATGAGCCAATTGTAAACTGGGGATTATTAGGTGACCATGATGGTTTGAGGGCCAGATTGGGAATTTAGCCAGGACACCGGGGTTAACACCCCTACTCTTACGATAAGTGCCCTGGGTTATGAGGACTTAGCATAATGCAGGGGGTTAGTAGTAGGAAGACATTATCTAGTATAGAGCTGAGTGATTCAGTAGCATGGCTGATAGTGAGAGGGTCTCCTGCTGCGCTGGTTTGCAGTGTCTCAGGGCGTGACTTCTCCTGCTGTTAATACCCAGCCAGTAGCAAGGCCATATGGCTCCACGGGCCAGGGCAGAGGAGCTAGAGGACCAGGGACTGAGGCTCGGGCTGTAGGACAATGGGCTGAGGCTGGGGCCAGGGGCTTGGCCTGGGGTGTGGAGCTGGGGATGAGAACGGGGTGATTAGAAGGACAAGAGGGACAAAGAGAAGAAGGATAAAGAGCACACCTACAGGAGAGAGGCAGGGCTCAGTTTGCAGCGAAGGAACACAAGATGGATATCTATTTGAAAGTCAGAGGCGTGAAATCACAGATGAACAACTACTTTCTATTTGTGTTGGTGTTCTGTGCCCATCGATACATTTTCTTCCTTTATGTCTTCCTGTTTTAACAGAACCAGTGGACCAGATAAGAATCCACTTACTGCTGCCCCTATGAACCACACTGCTAGACAGAACATTACATTACAGCCTGCGTCTCTGTGTGTCTGTGTGTGTGAGATAGAGTAGGGAGATAAAGACCTGCCAGCGTTTGCTTCCTAAACCTGAATCGTCTTCTCTTGAGCAGCACGACCCATGCTATTAAGATGAGGTATTGAAGACATTTCACCCAACTACTGATGGAAAGCACAATAGAGTATGTGGACATGGCTTAGTCACACCCCATTTCCCTGGCAAAAGCAACAAGTCAACATTGGCGCAGTGCGTGTACAGTAAGTGAGCCTGGTTAGGATCCAAGCTGTTCACAACCCCAGTTAATACCATTACACTATTCATCTGGCTCTGCTCTGGAACATCATGAGCAGCAGCCGCAGCAGTAGGAGCCTCTTCCCCAGCCCTATGGGACCTGGTCAAAAGTATTGCACACTTTTAGGGAATAGGGTGCCATTTGGGACAGATCCTGGGTTTACCCACTGGTGCTTGTTGCGTGACTGCCTTGGCACACCATCCCAGTTCTAAACACTTGACCGACCCAGTATAACTGAACTCTCACGAGGAGAACTCATAAGTCGCAAGTGTGTCAACAAATACCACACTGAAGCAGCATGCTGGAGACTAGGCCTAACAGTTGTGCCGTGGTTTGACACATTCGATTGTGAAAAACGAAGCCATAAAAATGAACGGAAAGTAGATAGGAGGAATCGGCAGCGGTAAGGAGTCAAAAAAGCGACCACATCCTTTGTACAACTGCCTAAAACGACATTGCCAGGAGAGAAAATAGTTCCTTGTTATAGAACATTCTAACTCTTCCTCATGCAAAGCATATAAACTCACATTATTCTGGCTCATTGAGACAACAGCCCGTGGCAAATACTTGATACTTCACATATTCCTTCTGCTCTAACAAACAGATGCTGTGTAACTTCTTGGCCTCCAATCATTTCTTTTTTATTTTTGTATTGTATTGAAATTGTATTTTTTTTCCTGTGTTACCCAGGTCCATAGAGTAGTGCCTAATACTGTACACGGTTTCTAATGAGCACAGGCGTTGTTGAAATTATCGTGACTCATAAATTATGTCAAGTGTTATTGAAGTGTTGTGGTTGCGGGTTCACTTGGCACATCTAAGCCCTTGTCTTTTGGGGTGTTGCTATAGGCCACCAAGTGCTAACAGTCAGTATCTAAATAATATGTGTAAAATGCTTGATCGTGTATGTGGTGTAAACAGAGAGGTCTACTCTCTTGGGGACCTGAATATTGACTGGTTTTCACCAGGCTGTCTGCTCAAGAGGAAGCTTCTTACTGTAACCGGTGCCTGTAAATCTGGCTCAGGTTATTAATCAACCTACCAGGGTGTTTACAAACACTACAGGAACAAGATCATCCACATGTATCAATCATATTTTTACTAATACTGTAGAATTTTGTTCTAAAGCTGTATCCTTACCCATTGGATGCAGTGATCCCAATATAGTGGCTATATCCAGGAAAGTCAAAGTTCAAACAGCTGGGCCTAAAATAGTAGATCATACAAAAGATTTTGCTGTGACTCTTATGTGGATGTGGACAAAATATTTGTTGGTCTGATGTGATTAATGAGGAGCGTACAGATGCTGCACTTGATGAATTTATGAAATTGCTTCTTCCAATAATTGATAAACATGCACCTGTTAAAAACTGACTGTTAGAACTGTTAAGGCTCCATAGATTGATGTGGAATTGAACAACTGTATGGTTGAAAGAGATGGGGCAAAAGGAGAGGCTAATAAGTCTGGCTGCACATCTGACTGGCTTACTTACTGCAAATTAAGAAATCATGTGACTAAACTCAACACAAAGAAGAAGAAGCTGTGATATGAAGCCAAGATCAATGACATGAAGTATGATGGAAAAACACTTGAGTACTTTAAATGAAATAATGGGCAGAAAGACAAATCCAACTTTCATCAAATCAGATGTCTTATTCATCACAAAATCATTTGGTGTTGCCAATTATTATTAATTATTATTTAATTGGCAAAGTGGGCAAACTTAAGCAGGAAATGCCAACAATAAACAGTGAGCAATTGTATTCATGCATTAAAAAAAACTAATAATGAAAGAAAAGCATTGCAAGTTAGAATTTTGCAAAGTTAGTGTGGGAGAGGTGGAACATTATTGTTGTCAACTTAGATGGAAAGCTACTGAGGATGGTAGCTGACTCTATAGCCACTCCTATCTGTCATATTTTTTAATCTGAGTCTAGACGAAAGTCCTTGTCCTCTGGCCTGGAGGGAAGCCAAAGTAATTCCGCTACCCAAGAGTGGTAAAGCGGCCTTTACTGGTTCTAAAATTAGACCTATAAGCTTGCTGCCAGCTCTTAGCAAACTGTTTTTGGTCAAATTGTGTTTGACTAAATACAATTTCTCTGTTAACAAATTAACAAGACTTTCAGTATGCTTATAGAGAAGGGCACTCAACATGTACTGCACTGACACAAATTACTGATGATTGGTTGAAAGAAATTGATCATAAGATGATTGTGGGAGCTGTACTGTTAGATTTCAGTGCAGCCTTTGATATTATTGACCATAACCTGTTGTTGAAAAAAACGTATGTGTTACGGCTTTTCAACCTCTGCCATATCGTGTATTCAGAGCCATCTATCTAATAGAACCCAAAGGTTTTCCTTAATGGAATGCTTCTCTAATGTCAAACATGTAACGTGTGGTGTACAACAGGGCAGCTCTCTAGGCCCTCTACTCTTTTCTATTTTTACCAATGACCTGCCACTGGCATTAAAGCATGTGTGTCCATGTATGCTGACGATTCAACCATATACACATCAGCAACCACAGCTAATGAAGTCACTGAAACCATAAACAAAGTGTTGCAGTCTGTTTTGGAATGGGTGGCCAGTAATACACTGGTCCTGAACATAAGTCCATTGTATTTGCTACAAATCATTCCCTAAGTTCTAGACCTCAGCTGAATCTGGTAATGAATGGTGTGGCTGTTGAGACTAAATTACTTGCCGTTACTTTATATTGTAAACTGTCATGGTCAAGACATACAGATTCAATGGTTGTAAAGATGGGGAGAGGTCTGGCTGTAATAAAGAGATGCTCTGCTTTTTGACACCACACTCCAAAAAGCAAGTTCTGCAGGCTCTAGTTTTGTCTAATCTTGATTATTGTTCAGTCGTGTGGTCCAGTGCTGCAAGGAAAGACCTAGTTAAGCTGCAGCTGGCCCAGAACAAAACGGCACATTTTGCTCTTATTTGTAAATCAGAAGGCTGATATATACTATGCATGCCAGTCTCTATTGGCTAAGAGTTGAGGAGAGACTGACTGCATCACTTCTTTTTAGAAGAAACATTAATGTGTTGAAATTCCCTATTTATTTTCATAGTCAAATTACACACACAGCTCTGACACACACACTTATCCCACCAGACATGCCACCAGGGGTCTTTTCATTATCCCCCCAAAAAATTCAAGAAAGAGTACAGTATTATATAGAGCCCTAATTGCATGGAACTTCCTTCCATCTCATATTGCTCAAATAAACAGCAAACCTGGTTTCAAAAAACAGATAAAGCAACACCTCACGGCACACAAGCCTCTCCCCTATTTGACCTAGATAGTTTGTGAGTATGTATTGACAATGTAGGCTACGTGTGCCTTTAGATAAATGTATGTAGTTCTGTCTTTGAGCTGTTCTTGTCTAATGATGTTCTGTATTACATCATTCTGTATTATGTTTCATGTTTTGTGTGGAGTGGACCCCAGGAAGAGTAGCTGCTGCTTTTGCAACAGCTAATGGGGATCCTAATAAAATACCAAAGCATACAAATAGTGTTCTCAAGTTCCTTAGAGTAATAAAGCTATGGTTTCCACTGAGCAGGTGCTGTGTAAATGATCACCTCCCATAACAAATAGTAATACTGCACATGGTTTATAATGATCAGGTGTTGTGTAACCTACCGCACCACATAACAAATTGTGTATTTTACTGTGCCATCCAGCTCCTTCGTGTAATATAGCTACGGTTTCCAATGAGCAGGTGTTGTGTAACTTCTAACCCCCCAATATAAATGGTGTTTCTTCCTGTGTTATCATGCTCCTTGGAGTAATATACCATTCTCCAACAACAGGCCATAACTGGGTCGTCATAACTGGGCCATTCTGGGGAGGTGTCAGACCTGAGTGGTTGATGGATGAGCCACAGCTCTCAGCCCATCAGGCTCGTATACTTTGGGCTGCGTTGTTTTTCACCGCGTCATCCAGTGTCCCCGAGGCGGCTAAAAACACACTGTCCCCCGTCATCCATCATAACTTATGACTGCCTGTCACTAAGGCCAACAGCCAATAACAGAATAGAAGGACATTTCCAATGGAGGTAAAACAAGGAGAGCGATTGTAATGTCAGAAAAAGGCTGTGCCATTGCAGTGGGATTCAGCCGTAAAAAAAGAGGTGCATATGTGATGCAATGCAATGCAATGCATCAGTCATTGGGTGACACTAAAAACGACTTATGTGAGACAGGAGACCTCATACAAATGAGAAAAAGAGGGATTGGATCAGCCATCTTTGTGCAATGCTAACTTCTGCTTAGTTGTCTGGGTATTAAGCAGCCTTGATATTAGGCAAATGTAGCCTACATTGCATAACACGTGTACTGGCATAAAAATTGTAATCTGTATTTTGAATACATATGAAAGTGCATGTTGTTTTGTTCACACTGTCACCCAAGACGCCCTGGGATATTTGAGCACTCTTAGACTTGAACAAGCCAACGTCAACAGGGAAGCAATTTCTGAATTTATAGAGAGGACTGCATTGAGATAACTAAATCTATTACCCCTACACACAAAACGACAACTCTGGTAATTACACATACCATTCTTAGAGCCATTAGAATGGTTGAGTGGTATTCAGCCTGCAAGCAGTAGACCCAGTGACGTGTGTCCGTCATTAAATATCAACAGCAGGAGAACTCTTATCCTGGGAAAGATGTTGTGAGATGTGAAGTGGGTAAACAGTGTGTCGTCTAGCCCCCACTGTTCAACACACCAACACACACGTCACTATTAAACCACCAGTCACGACATGTCACAGCTAACACAGCGGAGAGCGTGTGGCAGGAGTGTTTGGGTGGGAGAGGGCCGCAAACAAATCTAAAATTAGCGTGCTCTAAGAAAGTGACAGATGATTTCATGCAGGCTGTCACCTCGCCCCGCCGCGGAAACCAGGTCGCCTGGCAAAATGCAGCACGGCCAAAACCCTGCTACCGACTTCTGTCTGAAAAATGCCCCTACTCTCAACACCAAATAGTGGCCTATGGACAGACTCATTCCACAGCCTGTTGTTTGCATCACATATTTCTCCATTGACAAATTTCCAGACCTCCCGAAGAGAAGCCAGTGATTTTGCCTATAATGTGACCCTCTGCCTGGATTTTGTCCAAAATTAGAATTATGTAGCAAAATAAGAAATTGTGTTTTTTTACTTTGGATAAAAGTAGCGACTCAGAGCTAGAAAATGGTATATCATACACTGCAGTTGAGGAACAATGGGAAAGTAATTCTACTTTGAAAGTTGATAAACTTGTAAATGGCCCGTGAATGTTTTGGTATGCCTACTAGAGAGCTCTTCTTTGTCTACACCCATTCAGGATTGCTCACACCCTCTTAAGCCCCAGCCATCTCTTTAAGGATTCACAGTGTAGTAAACAACCAAAGCTTTCAAGACTAAAAATGGTGAAAGTAGTAGTAAAAATAAACTATCTAGTCCTTGGCCTACATCCTAATCTGACCTTGGTGCAGGTCATGTTGTACTTGACATTACCGTCTCTGGTAAACACACACTATATCAAATAAAAGTGTATTTGTCAAATGCACAGGATATAGAAGATGTAGACAGTACAGTGAAATGGGTACTTGCATAGTGGAGTCTTTTGTTTAGACATGTAGCTAGCTAGCTAAACAATGAACCATAATCCCAACTCTAATGCCGCGTTCAAAAAATATATATATATTTTTTTTAATTACTGGGAAAAATAGATTTGAATGGTCATCCAACTCGGGAACTCAAGCCTCTTTTTAGAGCTCCTACACAGATCATACACGTAATGTTAGCTAGCGAGCCAGCCAGCTAATGTTAGCTAGCTAGCTAGCTAGCAAACAATAAACTTTAACTTGCAATGAAAACAACTGACAAAATTAGAAAGGTATAATATCTGAAAATGAACCTAGACTTACCCGTACACACGGTGGAACGCTTCTCCCTCTGTCATGAATGCCATGGTTTCCCTTAGTTTGAAGGTTTAATCCGGAGACAGGTGTTTTATACAACAGCCTTCTTTCTGTGTTCTCTTTTTGGACTCTCTCCGCATTTGGCAATATCGTCTCTGCTTCCACCGGGCATTCCACTGATTTCAAAACTCTGTTGACGACACCATTTCTTCCCCACCATTGTCATCAGAAGACTACAATGTCTGGTTCAATTATAATTTCTTTACCTAAGGTCGAAAGCCACGCGTCCTCCGAAGCACAACCCAACCAAGCCGCACTGCTTCTTAACACAGCGCGCCTCCAACCCGGAAGCCAGCCGCACCAATGTGTCGGAGGAAACACCGTGCACCTGGCCCCCTTGGTTAGCGCGCACTGCGCCCGGCCCGCCACAGGAGTCGCTGGAGCGCGATGAGACAAGGATATCCCTACCGGCCAAACCCTCCCTAACCCGGACGACGCTAGCCCAATTGTGCGTCGCCCCACGCAGCCGGCTGCGACAGAGCCTGGGCGCGAACCCAGAGACTCTGGTGGCGCAGCTAGCACTGCGATGCAGTGCCCTAGACCACTGCCCCACCCGGGAGGCCCTCCAAAAACATATTTTGATAAAAATTAAAAAGAAATGTTAAAATGCCTCTGCTGTGAAGTAGAGACATGCAACATACGCCTACTATAGTTCCTTGAAACGGGTCACATTTTTGGAAGACTCAGCATGATGGATAACATTAATGGATAACGTTTGTAGTCTTTATGAACTAAAGCAGCAATTGAACCCTGCTGGTTTCTGTCCTCCATAAAACTACATAAAACATAATCAAATAATTATATTATGCTATACTGTATCCACTTTTCCAGTACACCCTGACCATATCTCTAGTATTCCTTTTGTTCTTGAACAAATACCTCAGAGAATGTGGTCGACTATGAGTAATAAAGATTATCTTTAGACAAACAATCCAAAAAACTCCATATCAGCCAGTGCCCGTCTCTCCTCTATGACGTCGTGACCCCATCACAACATGTCATCTGAGGATCCTTATTACCCATCACCACCCAGGGCAAAGTTCAACCGTCACCATAAAACACCCACAATCCACTGGGCACCTCTGGGTTAGGCACATCACTATGAATGTTGTGGCTTCCTGTTTCATGTCTGTGGTACTGTGTTATCTCGAGGGCTATTGCAATGGCTATTGCTTCATCGGCACAGAGGCAGTTTATTATCAAAGCCCTAAGAGCAGCAGCGAGAAGTTACAATACCAGCCATTATAGATACACAATTATTAGAATGGACAGTCCCATTCAAGTCAATGTTCCTTGCTGACAACTGACATTACAAAAAATACCTGCCATTCTAGTCATTCTATTTCTATGCCCGCCAAGGACACGGTTTTACTGTTCTATTGCCCCCCTCTGGCTAACAGTCCTGGCCGTCAGTGCCAGTCAAGCTAGGACAGTTGTGGCATACGCACTGTAATCGCTGACAATGCAGCTAAGTGGAGATGACATTCCTGACTGCAAGGGAATGGGAGGGGGATCCTGATAGCCTGGTTTAACCTAACTGATCTATTGTTTCACTTCACTTGTCAAGAAGAGTGAGTGTAGCGTTCAGTCTGGTTTAACCAGGATAGGATCTTACATTCCTGCATGTAAGCTTGCGGGATCAGGAGGCCGTCTTGATGCAGGAATGGCCAGAACTGAACAGAGAATAGCAGAGCAAAGCAATCAGCCAAGCTCAGTGGGTCTATAGTGAGAGGGAATGTAGGAAGCAGTCTAAATGGCTTCCTATTCCCTTTGTGGTGTACTACTTTGCACCAGAGCTCTATGGTGGAATAGGGAGCCATTTGGGACGTAGTTGTGGAGTTCCATAAAAAGGTACCAGCCAGCTTCCGGAACCGTGATGGATATCATGTACACTAAGTGGTAAGGCTACACGTGTTCTCCCTGCAACAGAACGCTTGATTCATTCCTATAGAGCCAATTGATTTTCCGCCCTTCGAAAACCAAATCCTATTTTGGCTCTGCAACTAAGCTGTTTGTTTGGGTATACTACACATTCATCAGGGCAGCAAACGTAATTAAACCCTACATCGTATTCCTTCATTCTGCCTAGTTGTTCACTCTTTGGACTAACAGGCTGTCTATGTGTGTAGTAGACAGTAATTAGCAGTGTGGTTACAGTTGCAGCTTAAGGCATTGGCTCTATTGAGGAAACGGTTGACTAATATCCCTTTAACAGTCAAACTGTATTGAATAAATGAATGAGTGAGCACAATGACATAGGCCTACAACGGGGAGGATTGAGTGGATGATGAGGTTTGTGTTACTGTATGCATTCCAAATAGCACCCTATTCCAAATGCAGTGCACTAATCTTGGTCAAAAGTAGTGCACTATATTGAGAATAGGGTCCCATTTGGGATGCAAGACTCGGTCACTGTTGTAGCACATTGAGCACAACCACAATACTTGGGTTTGCACTTGCAGAGGTGTTACCTTGCATGTTTACAAAGCCACGCCATCTTCTTTGCACCCGTGTTTGTCTGAACTCACCGACAGTGTTGCTTATAGGACAACCAGAGCAGAAAAGTATTCCCTTTCATACATGCTTCCATAGGTCTAACCCATCACCTATAACCAAGGCCGTGTTCATTAGGGCACACCGTTGCAAAACGTTTTGAAACTGAACAAGAAAATGTGTGTTTGTTTTTGGACAAGTTCAGGTAGTCACTCAAGTCCATGTACTCCTAGCCTAATGAACACGCCAGTGAGTTCAAACCAGTGTGGGCGAGCCATGGATGCGTTTTCATTGGCTGGCGGTGGGATCACGGGCTATATCATCATGGTATGAGAACTAGAGAAGGATGCTGCATTTTATTTTTAGATTTGAACCTTATTTAACTAGGCAAGTCAGTGAAGAACAAATTATTTTTTTACAATGACGGCCTACCTCGGCCAAACACTAACCCGGACAATGCTGGGCCAATTGTGCGCCGCCCTATGGGACTCCCAATCACGTCCGGTTGTGATACAGGCTGGAATCGAACCAGGGTATGTAGCGATGCCTCTGGCACTGAGATGCAGTGCCTTAGACCGCTGCGCCACTCAGGAGCCCTGAATGTATGGAGAGGGCTATGACATCACTAGGTGAACCACGCAGTTTCCCAATGAGACCGGGCTAACAAATCAGTGCTTTCTGTGGCAGTATCCCCACACCCACACAGTTAGCCTTGAACTTAAAGGGGCAATCTGCAGTTGCTACATACATTTTGTTGACTTGTGAATTAATATGTTCTCACTGATTCTTGAATAATAATTCTTATAAATGCCTCATGAGCTAAGTACAATTGTCATACAAAAATATACGATTGGAGTTCATGTTTGAGAGCGGTTACATTTCTCCAGCCCCTCTCCCAGCATTTACCGGGAATAACGCTACGTTATTGTTTCAACTGCTGATTGCAGCTTTATCAGCCCCACGGCTAATGCTAACAAGCTCATCAGCCCAGTGTATTAACACTAATGACAGAGATAGACTAATGCATAATGTATGCTGCATCTGACTCCTCTACCAGTGTGTTTTCCATTACTGACTAAGCATGTAGGAGTCAACGGAGGAGGAAATACAGAAGGTCCGTGTGCAACTCCAAATATGCTTCCGGATATCATTCGCTAACACTGTCTTATTGAGAAATGGCAGGTGTAATACAACTTGCTAATTCGCAGGGGCCTTTCACTACGCCAAACCAAATGAATGCTCATTGAGCAAACATAAGCCCTAGCACCTCAAACACTGTAGTACTGAGAAATACTCAGGGTTGAAATAAGAGTCCCCATCCATAAGAATAGAACTACATCCAAATCCAATGATGAGGAAAAGGTGATAAGTAGCAATCCAAACACAAAGGTAAACCCATAATGGAACAGGTTTCGCCGTTATATAGGGGCGCTATTACGTTCCTGTATCCCAAATGGCATCCTCGTCCCTATATAGTGCACTACTTTTGACCAGAAGCCCTGTTTAATGCTCCAATCACTTTAAAGAAAATAAGGAAAGTACACTATATAGGGAATAGGGTGCCATTTGGGATCCAGCCCAGGGTTTTGAGATGATAGTAGAAAAGGCAATTGATTTCTTGTGAAACCATGTCTGGGAGCTGGAGAGCTGTGGCCTAGATGAGATTTCCGGTGGGAGTCCTGTTTAAAATGTCAGCAAAATAGAGTGGGGAGTGAGCTCAAATAGAGCGTTTTGATGCGGTGGTGGCGACATTGGTCTCTGAGACGCTGACATTCTGAGTCTGTCTATTTGCTATCCATCGCTCACTGTTTCTCTCTCTATATCACTCTCTGAGAGACGCACATGCACGTGCACACCTACAGACTTGAACTCTCTCGCTCTCAGGGCTTGAGATCTAACTGGATCTAATGTCAAGGCTAGGCTAGTCTGCTACTAGTGTGTTGCTCATTTTAAGTGATGCTGAGCCGACAAAACAACACAACCCGCCTGGGGGAGTCCATGACACGGTGCAGATCACATCCCAAAAGGTCAACCAATGGTCACAACACTACATGACCTTGCTCTTCCGGGCATACGCTACTATGACTCAGCTGAATAGGAAATTATGGTGACGGTTGCCAGCACCTAGCAGCTATGACGGGCTCAGCAGCTACCCAGCCTCCTACACCAATCGGGCCGTTGCCATGGAGTCAGCAAGGAGCTCCCTGACTGGGCGGAGGGGTCAGAGGTGACCGACGCCTGGAGCCTGGCTGTGATTTCATCAGCAGGGACACGCTGAGCCCCGTTTGTCTGTTCGCTTTCACAGCAAAGCAGAGCATTAGAGCTCGGGAACAGGCCTCGGGACGGAATTCTCTACGGAACAAAATTTCCCCGGGAAAATGAAATTACTGGGCTGATTTAGAGTGCAGCTTGCAAACCACGAGGCACAAAAGGCAGCATGAAAGAGATGAAGGACAATATGGGGGAATCATCTGTATTTAGAAAGGAACAAAAGGAACATTTCAGAGAGAGTATTTTCTCATTTTCAGAGAGACTATTTACTTGTCTTCCATAATGATGATGCCATGAACAAAACGGAAATGGAGCCTGGCATCACCAAGGCAAGGTATAGTCTTTTCTCCAAGGATGAATAACAGGTCATAAATGAGGATAATTCATTACAGCTGTGAAGACGTATTAGGTGTTACAACATTTGAGGTGTTAAGACAAATCTATCAACAGTTTGTGAAGATACTGTAGCTAGATTTCACTGAAACACCTGTCAACATCACACGTCATTTCAGGTTGGTCTCCACGGTGTCTAACGAGGTACATGGAATCTGTGAAGCAGAAAATACCCTGAAGGTGTATCGACAGATTGACAGACCATGTTGAAGGGTTTCATGATTGCAGTGACTCCAAAATGACAAAATTAGCCAGCAGGCTTGTTATTGTAGTCAGATGTCAATGGCCTAATTTAAAGATGCACTATGCAGAAATCGATCCGCCATTTCCTGGTTGCTAATATTAGCATTAATACAACAAAAAATAATTCTAAACACACCTTTACTTTACAAAGTTAAACAGATGTATTTTTTCTACATTATGATTATGTCTGAGTGTTGGTAAAAGGCAAATGACAGCCTGCTTGGAGTTTACCAAAAGGCACCTAAAGACTCTCAGACCATGAGAAACAAGATTCTCTGGTCTGATGAAACCAAGATTGAACTTTTTGGCGGGTCAGCAATCTAGCAAATTGGGTTCAGCTGCTGCAGCTATGTTCCTATCAAGTGTCAATCAGTATGCTGAATGAAGTATGCTCATGATTAACAATTTACAGTACTCACATTTTTAATAAGTGTAAAATCAATGTACCATTTCTACATTTAGAAGACAGATATCTATAAATGGGGCCCTTCATTGTGTTTTCAACCATTTTAAAATGACTCAATATCATTTTTTGTTTTACTGTACCATTTCTGACTAGAAGACGTGCTGCTACCCCAAAGCTTCTCAACACAACACTGTGCCAAAAGTCTTCAACTGCATCCCCAGTAATATGACTAAAAAGACCCCGTTTGTCACACCGTTGGTCACAATGAGACAGTGCTGTCTTGACATGAATGATCTAACCAATGGTTGATGTCCTCATTAGCCTGATCAGACAAGTACAGTACATAGCAGTAACTCACCAAAAAAAACGATTTAATCTGCACTACAGTCAAAATTATTGAACGGAAATCCACTGATATGAGGAACTATAAAAGGATCTACATAAAAAAAAATGAGGTATTATTTTCCAAAACTTTGCCCCCTTATTGCATGATGTCAGCACTGGGTAGTGAAGGAGGATGAAGGGAGAGTAGGAAGGGGTAAATTGTGGGTTATGGGCGCAGTCCAATAAACACAGCTGCTAATGTTTGGATAGCAGAGTTGATGATGGGGTCATATCCATTACCAGGCTACAAGGAGGACAGACAAACAGAAATGCTCAAATGTATACAAAACATCAGGCATCCATCTCTGCAGTTCTTCCTGTATGGTCAAAGCCACACCTCCTATAACCATGTGACCTGACCAGGAAAAGCTCCGGGCCCACCTAATACTACATCGCTGCTTTTAGAGACATCCAGAATAAAGGTGAGTACACAACAACAGGGTCCATCTAATTTCCGGTTGTGTCTCTCGGAAGAACATTTGAGGCGTCGACAAAGTAAAGGGAGACGGGTATACCTTCCCATTGGGTTTTGAGTAAGAGTTTGACATGTAAGGGTATTTTATTGGAGTGTGTAGTCTAGTGTTAACAGTGTGCGTGACACGGTTCTCATGTGCACTTCACTCTCATTTGCAACTGCGACCTGGCTAAGATAAAGCAAAGCAGTTCGACACATACAACACAGAGTTACACATGGAATAAACAAAACACACAATCAATAATACAGTAGAAAAATCTATATACAGCATGTGCAAATGAGGTAGGATAAGAGGTAAGGTAATAAATAGGCCATGGTGGCAAAGTAATTACAATATAGCAATTAAACACTGGAATGGTAGGATGTGCAGAAGATGAATGTGCAAGTTGAAATACTGGGGTGCAAAGGAGAAAGCGAAATAAATAACAGTATAGGGATGAGGTAGATTGGATGGGCTATTTACAGATGAGCTATGTATAGGTGCAGTGATCTGTGAGCTGCTCTGACAGCTGGTGCTTAAAGCTAGTGAGGGAGGTAAGAGTCTCCAGCTCTTTTTGCAGTTCGTTCCAGTCATTGGCAGCAGAGAACTGGAAGGAGAGGCGGCCAAAGGAAGAATTGGCTTTGGGGGTGACCAGTGAGATATACCTGCTGGAGCGCGTGCTACGGTGGGTGCTGCTATGGTAACCAGTGAGCTGAGATAAGGCAGGGCTTTACCTAGCAGAGACTTGTAGATGACCTGGAGCCAGTGGGTTTGGCGACGAGTATAAAGTGAGGGCCAGCCAACGAGATCATACAGGTCGCAATGGTGGGTATTATATGTGGCTTGGGTGACAAAACGTATGGTCATGTTAGGCAGCATGAGTGAAGGATGCTTTGTTGCGAAATAGGAAGCCGATTCTAGATTTAATTTTGGATTGGAGATGTTTAATGTGAGTCGAAGGAGAGTTTACAGTCTAACCAGACACATAGGTATTTGTAGTTGTCCACATATTCTATGTCAGAACCGTCCAGAGTAGTGATGCTGGATGGGTGCGGGCAGCGATCGGTTTAAGAGCATGCATTTAGTTTTACTTGCATTTAAGAGCAGTTGGAGGCCACGGAAGGAGAGTTGTATGGCATTGAAGCTCATCTGGAGGTTAGATAACACAGTGTCCAACAAAGGGCCAGAGGTATACAGAATGGTGTCGTCTGCGTAGAGGTGGATCAAAGAATCACAAGCAGCGAGAGCAACATCATTGATGTATACAGAGAAGAGAGTCGGCCCGAGAATTGAACCCTGTGGCACCCCCATAGAGACTGCCAGAGGTCCGGACAACAGGCCCTCCGATTTGACATACTGACCTCTATCGGAGAAGTAGTTGGTGAACAAAGCGAGGCAATCATTTGAGAAACCAAGGCTGTTGAGTCTGCCAATAAGAATGTTGTGATTGACGGAGTCGAAAGCCTTAGCCAGGTCGATGAATAAGGCTGCACAGTAATGTCTCTTATCGATGGCAGTTATGATATCGTTTAGGACCTTGAGCGTGGTTGAGGTGCACCCATTACCAGCTCTGAAACCAGATTACATAGCGGAGAAGGTACGGTGAGATTCGAAATGGTCGGTAATCTGTTTGTTAACTTGGCTTATAGAATACCTTAGAAAGGCAGGGTAGGGTAGATATAGGTCTGTAGCAGTTTGGGTCTAGAGTGTCCCCCCCTTTGAAGAGGGGGATGACCGCGGCAGCGCCTGGTTTTTGTCACCGCTAGTTCCCAAACTATGGGAATCTCAGACGATACGAAAGAGGTTGAACAGGCCAGTAATAGGGGTTGCAATCATTTCAGCAGATCATTTTAGAAAGAGAGGGTCCAGATTGTCTAGCCCGGCTGATTTGTAGGGGTCCAGATTTTGCAGCTCTTTCAGAACATCAGCTATCTGGATTTGGGTGAAGGAGGAGTGGGGGAGGTTTGGGCGAGTTGCTGTGGGGAACGCAGGGCTGTTGACCGGAGTAGGGGTAGCCAGGTGGAATGCATGGTCAGCCGTAGAAAAATGTTTATTGAATTTCTCAATTATTGTGGATTTAAAATCGGTAGAGACAGTGTTTCCTAGCCTCAGTGGAGTAAGCAGCTGGGGTGAGATGCTCTTATTCTCCATGGACTTTACAGTGTCCCAGAACTTTTTTGAGTTTGTACTACAGGATGCAAATTTCTGTTTGAAAAAGCTAGCCTTAGCTTTCCTAACTGCATGTGTATATTGGTTCCTAACTTCCCTAAAAAGTTGCATATCACGGGGGCTATTCGATGCTAATGCAGAACGCCACAGGATGTTTTTGGTCAAGGGCAGACAGGTCTGGAGTGAACCAAGGTCTATATCTATTCCTAGTTCCAATTTTTTGGAATGGAGCATGCTTATTTAAGATGGTGAGGAAGGCACTTTTAAAGAATAACCAGGCATCCTCTACTGACGGGATGAGGTCAATGTCATTCCAGGATACCCGGGCCAGGTCGATTAGAAAGGCCTACTCGCTGAAGTGTTTCAGGGAGCGTTTGACAGTGATGAGTGGAGGTCGTTTGACCGCAGGCCCATTACGGATGCAGGCAATGAGGCAGTGATCGCTGAGATCTTGGTTGAAAACAGCAGAGGTGTATTTGGAGGGCGAGTTAGTTAGGATGATATCTATGAGGGTGCCCGTGTTTACGGATTTGGGGTTGTACCTGGTAGGTTCAATGATCATTTGTGTGAGATTGAGGGCATTAAACTTAGATTGTAGGATGGATAACTGGGATGTGGTTAATGAATATGCATGGCTCTACCACTACCTCTCAGAGCGGTCTGGGATTAGCAAATGAGCCGCGGGACATGCTGAGCCATGATAGCGCTACGATCCCAAATCCCTAGCTTAATTAAGTTAAACAAAAACGCTGCACCACGCCCCCTAGGTCCATGGCAAGTCTCGCAGACAAGAGCGCTCTGTGTGTGTGCACACGCACGTGCCTGTGTGTGTGTGTGTGTGTGTGTGTGTGTGTGTACACATCTTAATCTACCAGAGTTTGGTTCCTAAACCTGCCTCGTCTTATCTTTGTCGGCACGATTCAGAGATGCTATGAAGATTAAGAGGTGATCTTAGACATTCAAAACACTTCAGTTTAAGTCTCTAGTTGAGAAATTGCGCGGGATTAAAAGACCAGACAGTAAACAACGGTGAGGATCGAGGAGGGCAGGAAGCGGTTAGGTTACCTGGGCTAAAAGCCACCGACCCGATGCACACTTTCTGCAGAGTCCCTGGAGCAGTGCACCGAGCAGGCAGGCGCACATGAGAAACACCACAGGAAATAACACGCCAAAAACAACCCAGAACGTTTCCCATTGTAACCTTTCTGACTCATACCAGTTATCAGGTGCATGTATGACTCACAAAGTGCAGTATCTAGTCTGTGGTTGATATTGCCATGAATTAGGCCTATAAGCCATGTGAGTTGGGATGAAATCGGGTGGAAATCAGTGGAGAATGCAACTGAGTTCATCAAATCCAACAAGCATTTGATATTGTCATCCAGACTGTTAGACGGTTGCATTTGGTCCTTTGCCTACCCACACAGAGGTCATACATATTGGATGCAGATCCAACATCTTAAAAACTCCATGTCACATAAGCCTGTGAATGAAAAAAAAAACAAAAAACAGATGAAATAACTTTTGCATTCATACATCATCCGTGGTTACAAAGCATAGCACTAAGTCCAGAGACAAACAAAGGCTCAGTTCAGTTTCCCTGCTGGAGTGGGAGTGATATGATGTTCTGTGGTCAGGAGGTGAGAGAAAACAAGATCGCATTTCACCTCACTGACACGTCGAAAACACTACGTTCCACTCTCACGACAACACGAGAGTTGAGACATTTGTTGATGTTGTTCAACGCCTTCCCGAAAGCCTCACCGGTTTCATGCTCCCGCAATATGCGTCACTCACTTTCGATGTCCCACAAAGTTGATTTAAAACGCAGTAACAACCTGTTGGAATATTAAATGAGACATGTGTAACATCTCCACTGCTGATTCAGCTCTGTCGCGCGTGGACGCAAATCCAGTGTGCGTCTACGATGTCGCTAATTGACGAGTGCAAATCTACTGAATGTACTTTGTATGCTCATTAATTTTGCGTCATTTAAAACATATATACCTAACTGCAATATGTACAGAACATGAACTACTACTGTGTTAGTAGTAACCTTACTACTAATGTAACAATGTATTTGTATTTTTTACCTTTATTTATCTAGGCAAGTCAGTTAAAGAACAAATTCTTATTTACAATGACGGCCTACCCCAGCCAAACCCTAACGAGCCTGGGCCAATTGCGCGCTGCCCTATGGGAGTAGAATGCTTTGATCGCTTCATATATCCATCACTGACACATTCTACCTAGCAGTAATCAAAACCAGGATCACACGAATCTTAAATACAAAAAAACGGTATTTATTAGGTTGAACTGACTTGACTATGGCTTCATTTCCACTGGAGTCATTGGGTGTGACGTTTTGAACAGTGTGACAGTTCCTATTAGCGACTCCATGAGCTCCATGGCTCAGAGGGAATGGCTCCACCACACACACACACACACACACACACACACACACACACACACACACACACACAGAGAAATGTCTCCATCTCACCTCCTGTGTGTTCTGTCCAGGCCAGTGTGATGGTAGATGCAGTTTCATCAAGGCTGAAGCTTATAGCCCATTAGATTGGGCTGGAGACATTAGCAGAGGAAAGAGAGGCAGAGTTCTCAAGGAAATAACAGGAGAATGGGTTGATAGTTATTCGGTAATGTTTTCTGAGAGTGGGTTTTCAGTGAATGTTTCCTTCGGTGAATGTAAGAGCGAGAGACTCTTGATGTCGAATGTATGCATAGAGCAGTACTCGGAATGAAACAAGAATTCAGTTGAATATGTGAAGCCTGATAACACATTCTTTCAAATATGTATAAAGCTGAATGTGGACACATTGAGATATATATATATTTTTTAAATTAAATTGTATAAAATCCCAATGTTAAGTTCATGAACCATATGACTCAAATGAAAACTTGGAAGACAGCAATTGCAGTATTTGTGTCCGTTTTAAGTGAATAAGGTATATGTTTGAGACTAACTGCAGCTTGTCATCAGAATTGTGGATGCACAATGTAGAAAATGTCAAACAATTTGCTAATATTGTCTCCCTCAAGGCCATGCAGCAAAGAGAGTGTGCATCAATCCATACAGAAGGACATTGGCTCAAAAGGATGGAAGCAGCTGACGCCTCAAACCGCAGCTCAACTGATACAGACAACTTGACATTTCAATTCAAATCCAGAGGAAATGTTCCATTCCTGTCAATAACAGGTGAACATTGTGCTGACTGCAAACGTGTTTCCGAAACGTCTACCCATGTCATTGTCCTTTACTTATTTCAACCTTCACAACAACAAGACTGTGGTTCCATAATAAAGCGCTGTTCAGACGGCAAGCCGCGATTGGAAACAAGAGAAATGAGAAATGGTCTTGGACGCAATGCTTCCTGGGTACCAATCAGATGAGAGAAATGAGAAATGGTCTGGGACGCAATGCTTCCTGGGAACCAATCAAATATTCTTAGACCTGCAAGCAGGCGGACTTAAGAATTACGACTCTCTATGACTATGATCAATAAAATCCCCATATGTTCTATGTTGGTGTGAAAATGACATGCCTTTGCATTTGCAGTGCTGTATCCTCCCTATGGCTTGGCTTGGACCCTGTCTCTTCCCAGTACCAGTTGGGAGGGCACACTGCTTGCGTCGTGAATGGCACCCTATTCCCTACATAGTGGGCACTGGTCAAAAGTAGTGCACTATATATAGGGAAGAGGGTGCTATTCAACGTGGACCAGCCAAGCCTGCTGCCTTGGCAACCATAGTGCACATATCACAGATGCAGAGATATCAAGTTCCAGGATCATGTCCAAATGGATAATTCCACATGGGAAGAAAAATTCCCCCAGGGCTTTAAAAAACAAAGTACAAAAAAATTATGCAAATTCAATTTATATTTAAGGGTCGAAGAAGGAAATTACTGCAAAGCACAGCCTGTCACAGTGATTTAATGTGAAAAAAAATGAAAGAAGCCCTAAACTGTTTTTCCGATTAAATATATCCTTCCTCAGAGCTTGGAGTTCATCAACAATAAAGCAGACTAAAAAAACATAATCAACCACACAATGAGAATAACTCCCACTGAGTTGAATGAATGCCGTTTGCACAAACAGTCTCAACGCCATGCATGTAGGCCTATAACACATAATAGAAGGATCTTTGACACGTGCTTTATACTATTCACTGCATATTATTTTGACATGACTGTCGGTGACTGCTTAACATAATTTCCAGCGAAAATAATCTGCGTAGCAGACATAATAATCAGAACAGCCACTTACCAATGCATTACACTGTACCATATCATCCCCACTAAAATGGGATTCGAGGATTAAAAAGATTCAACTCGACTCTCCCTGTTCCTATTCTAGATAAATCCGTGTTTTCTTCCATTAGATTATACCATTATCAAAACAAAAGTCCAGGCAATTAAAGTCAAGATAACATTGTAATTTTGGGTCTGGCACATTAGTCTCCACTCCATCATCTACGTAATAGACCTGTAATGCATTCAGACACTAATACCCCCACTAATCCCTATGTTAATGTTCAAGAGCCAGGCTGCACCTCCTATGGATTACATAACTAATTTCTGCACGTTAAAAGCACCCTGATCCTCCTAGTTGCAAAGTGGGCTAACAGTCGAACACATTTGTAGCACTAGGATCCATGTTGCATGCGATGCTGCCAGATCTATGACAGATTAGATGGGTGCACTCATCTAACCTGCATCATTTCATACTGATGGGAGACTAGAGAGTGACATCATCAAATGACTGCATAATGGTTATACTTTGTCAGCACCCTAATTGTTCTTGACCATGTGACCTGGCCAGGAAAAAAAATTAAACTCTGGGCCCTAGTTACACAAACGTAAGCAACTCTTTGCAATCTGATCACGGCAAGAAGTGGGGCTAGAACTGAGACGGTAAAATAAATCAAAGGGGAAGCCAACCACAGTCTATGCAATTGTCTGTGGCATTTACCCCCTAAACAGTGTTTTGAGAACGGAACAGAAGCATTTGTTCAACAAATGTATGGCAGGAAACATTGGTTAGACCGTTATGATTGAAGAAGTGTGAAAGCTCATGCTATTTTATCCAAAGTTAAAGGTATAGGCGAAACAGAGGGAAGAGAGAGAACGATACAAAAAGAGAGAAAAGCTGAACTAGACTAGCTTGCTAACAGGTGTAAATTAAGAGCAACAACGTTCCTCCCCAAAGCCCCTCCCTGTCACAGAGCAGAGCGCTAGATGGTAACTAATGGAGCTTGGGGAAGCAGCTCAGATTCTCGCCTGGGTTTTGTCACCGCTAATACTTGGGAATGTCACAGAGCAGGCTCCAGTGCAGCGCTAATCTAGGCAAGGCAAGTCAAGGCTATGCTACTGTATGCTATGCTAGCCAATGCTACTGTAGGCAACGCTATGATACTGTAGGCTACACTATGCTAGTCAACCAGATAGCACCGTCACTCCACCTCAGCTTCAATGTCAGCTACAGCCTGTGGTAGAGCGAGGCTGCCTTGCTCTGACAAATATGTACTTTTCAGGTTAAACATGTTAATTTAATTGGCTGGTAGCTTGTTGTATAGGCTCACAGGCCAAAGTTTCAGATAACATGGAAATGGCATCGCTGTGACTTCTAGAAGCGGGGGAAGCATAATTGGTTTCAATCTTCTCTGCTTGTTCGCGGAATATTAGTCACCACAACGTTCCATTACCTACACAAACAGATTGCTAATAAATGCCCTTGTAGGTTATTTCCACATCTCCATATGCCCCATTTTCATTTAAATGATTTTCATCCTAATGCCATTTCCCCATATTGGGATCACAATGCCAGTAAATAGGCTAAATTACAGTTCACAACTAGGTAGGTTGTGTGGTAAAAGGCTGAGGAAGCGAGCAACCTGGTCCAGTATCTGTTACAGCTGCCCTCTTTAGCTCCTAATACAGCGGCCATAGCTGCCCTCTTTAGCTCCTAATACAGCGGCCATAGCTGCCCTCTTTAGCTCCTAATACAGCGGCCATAGCTGCCCTCTTTAGCTCCTAATACAGCGGCCATAGCTGCCCTCTTTAGCTCCTAATACAGCGGCCATAGCTGCCCTCTTTAGCTCCTAATACAGCGGCCATAGCTGCCCTCTTTAGCTCCTAATACAGCGGCCATAGCTGCCCTCTTTAGCTCCTAATACAGCGGCCATAGCTGCCCTCTTTAGCTCCTAATACAGCGGTCATAGCTGCCCTCTTTAGCTCCTAATACAGCGGTCATAGCTGCCCTCTTTAGCTCCTAATACAGCGGTCATAGCTGCCCTCTTTAGCTCCTAATACAGCGGTCATAGCTGCCCTCTTTAGCTCCTAATACAGCGGTCATAGCTGCCCTCTTTAGCTCCTAATACAGCGGTCATAGCTGCCCTCTTTAGCTCCTAATACAGCGGTCATAGCTGCCCTCTTTAGCTCCTAATACAGCGGTCATAGCTGCCCTCTTTAGCTCCTAATACAGCGGTCATAGCTGCCCTCTTTAGCTCCTAATACAGCGGTCATAGCTGCCCTCTTTAGCTCCTAATACAGCAGTCATAGCTGCCCTCTTTAGCTCCTAATACAGCAGTCACAGCTGCCCTCTTTAGTCCCTACAGTGGTTACAGCTAACCTCTTTGTATTTAAAAAAAGGTACACCGTGCTCAGATGTACTTCTGTATGAAGCTAAATCCTCTATACATTCCAGCCAGATGTGCAATTCTTTCATCTCAGAACAAGCCGTACATCTAAATCTGTCAAATGGAGCCAGAGTGATACGTTTGTGGACTTGATGAACAATGTGCTTTCGTACATTTGGACACACAGGCTTAAAAAGGAACATTTCAGTTTTAGGAAATGATGGAAAAGGTGAAGCGAATGAACCCATCAATAGAGAGGATTTCAATCTTAATCCTCAACTGGTCCCTATTTGATGTAGCATTCAGTCTTGATTTGACATGCGAGTTTAAAAAAAATCGGGGGCAATTAAGGGGAATTACATAAAATAAGGTATCTTGGCCAACATGAGCTCATAAAAACCCCTTTTCACCTTCTTTCAGTTTCACTTCAAATGTTCTCTCCCTGCAACAAAAGCGCCCCCAGTGCGTTCCGATATTTCACAAACTAAGTATTTCTCCTCTTTACACTCTCCCAGAAGCTTAGCCTCACTCAGCTTCGCCATCGTCCACTATGCCATTGTTCCACTCCCAAAAAGGTTCCTAGGACCCACTTGAGAACACTAGATACCACTCCAGATACACGAAACCCGAGATGAGAGCAGTCCCTGGATCAGCTCAATAGAGGACCCATTACTGAAAAGGTCAGCGGAAGTGACAACAGTGAGGCACACGCAGCTCTACGATTGACTGATACTGGTGATCGGAGCTTAGGCCTCTGCTGAAACAGAACATTTACAACTGAGACCATGTCTAATCTTCTGATTAGAATGTGGAAGATTGTGAATGATCAGTAATTTAGGACTACATATTTGACAAATTAAATGACAGGCCCGAGTTCAATTTAGATCTGTGTTCAAGGGTAATCTGGCTCAATTTGGATTCCCTCTCTCATAACGGTAAAAAAGGACCACACATCTGAGCGTACTCAAACACACCATATGAAAAAAAAAAAGCAGAGTATACCAAGCATTATACCAAGCGATAGAGTTTAACTGGCTCAATCTGTTCTAATTATAATCTCAAAATGGTACGCACCCTATATCAGTCCACTGAATCCAGTCTAATCAGTGTACTCTGCCCTCCTTGGAGTAAGCTATACAGTGAGGGAGTGCGTAATTGTAACTGCTGAATGGCATTCAACATCTGTGAAAATTTCCACATCGGGCAGCAGGTGAGCGAATGTCAGAGAATATGGGGAGGAGGCTTGTGGAACCTTACTTTGGCAAATGTATTCTCTTCACATTGGCCGGCACCATGAACAAAAGGGAATCGGGAGCTCCCACCCTCTGCACAGAATAAGGCACTTGTACAGCCGCTGTGCTACACAACGGTGCTGAAAAATGGCAAGACGACAGGTACACAAAGAGTAAACCAGACACTTACGTACTACAGACGCACACAATGTAAACACAAGCTGACATTTTTTTTTTTTTTTTTTTTACTGCTGTCATAGACACTTATTTTACTGCTGTCATAGACACTGTCATAGACACTTATTCATTATAATGCCATTTTTGCTTTGTGATGATTTTCACGATTTATCAAGGCCACTTGGCACTTCTAATGATGTTTAGGCTACGGATGTTTTCATCCTTTGACCACACGCCTTGCTGACCGTGCGTCTTGGTGGCCGGGGTATTTCTTTTATCAGTATAAAAAGAAGCTGTTACCATGTTCCAACACATATGGTTTCTGTTGCAACAAAAAGGCTCCACAAATAGAATTGAATGAACACTTGAATTTGTTTTTTAAATTTTTTTTTACATATAGCCTACAGTAACAGACTAATGAAAATGCTAGTGTGTCACTTGAAATAAAAGGTCTATTCTAATAATGAAATGTATTCAATTACACTGTTAGAATGTTGCAGTCAGAACGGCTGAAGCTTGAAGGCAGGTCCCCTCGAGGCCCAGCTGTTCTAGTGTTAAAGTTCCTCAGCCATCAGATCTCTGCACCAACATGGGGTATTTTACCTCTCCAATTTCCCCCTTTACGTGCCATGACAGCTTTATGAAGTGGACGGCTAGAGTCCTATTAAAACAAGCTATGCTTTAACTAGGGCCCGTATTCACAAAGCTTCTCAGAGTAAGAGTGCTGACCTAGGATCAGATCCTCCCTCTTAATCGTTATGATTTAATAGGCAAAACTGATCCAAGATCAGCACTCCTACTCTGAGACGCTTTGCATAGATCCACTAGAAAACATTATATAGAAGAACATCATTAGACGCTAAGTCCTGAGAGAGCCTGGTTAAGACTTACTGGGTCCGGGCATGACAGGGATCAATGATCATTGACATAGCATGGGAGCTCCAGAAAGCTCTTGAAAATGGAAGATGTTGCTCAGTTCATGTGGTAGGCGGAGGGTCAACGGTAAATGGTGTAAGGGAAATCCAGCTGCCGCCAAGTGCCCTGCGCGCAGAAGTGGAACATTTTGTGCATGTCACTTCATGTTGTCATAGAGAGACTCAGATTGAGTAGATGGATTTACCCATGGCATTGATTAGGGTTGCAAAATGCCTGGAACTTTCAATACATTCCCCCGGTTTTCCATAAATCCTGCTATGAGGAGTCCCGATTTCCTGCTTATTCCTTCCTGATTTCGGGAATCCTCCAACCAGGATTTCAGGAAAACCATGTAATTTATTGAAAGTTCCAAAAATGTTGCAATCCTAGTATGATCATGAGTAGAGTGCTAACCCCCAAAAGGGATTCTTCTTCATTGATGTAGTCCACGTAGTATAAAAAAAACATCTCCGATTCACTTTATTTACAGTAAAAGCAGCTGTTCGAGCAGGCAGCTGAATAGCAGAATGATATGCTATAAGCCGCCTAACCTACACTTCAATAATTTACTTAAAAGCTACAATATGTAACATTTTGGGCGACCCAACCAAATTCGCATAGAAATGTGTATTATAGTCATTCTCATTGAAAGCAAGTCTAAGAAGCAGTAGATCTGTTCCATGTAGATTTGTTCCATGTAATCTATTTCTATGCTTACGTTTAGTTTGTGTCTTTTACGTTCGGTTTTGTACACCAGCTTTAAAACAGCTAAAAATACAGTATTTTGATTACGTTAAAGATATTTCACTGCGGTACAGATGGTACAATGATTGTCTGCACAATGACTGCTTGTTTTATCACAAACTGAAATTAGGCTAACTATTCAAATTTTAGCAACCGGGAAATGGAGGATCGATTCTGCATGAACTGGCTTCCTTTAAAAATGCATTATCTACAAACGTCACAACATTCAGACCAAGGCAGAGCTAAGTGAGGTAACGTCACATTATGTGTATTATGGCTCAAGTGACAGTTGCAAATACAGTAGCTATAGCACCCATTAGCGCTTTCTATAGAAAGCATATGGATCTAGAGGATAAGAGGTGTTGACATTGGCAAGTTACAATGAAGTGTCCGTTTCCCTAGTTACCACAAGTGGAGTGTCTCCGTTCTATTTACCCTGGAGTAATTTTGCACCGCAAACACAACATTAATTGAATACAAGCACAGACCATGTAAACATAAGAGTCAAATTGGATGACACTTTCAATGTTCAGTGCATCTCTTTGTCTGGCACAACACAATACTGGTGAGCGATAAGCAAAAGAACCATTAAAAAGACAGAAAGCATCTTGGTACCTGAAAGTAATTTCTAGGCTACAAGCTAGCAATTCAAAACAACTTAATATAGTAGTTAAAGGATGCACTATGCAGAAATCGCTACACCATTTCCTGGTTGCTAAAATTCTAATAGTTGCCACATTTCAGTTTGTGTGACAAAAAGAGCAAGTATAGTGTAGAGAATCATTGTACCATCTAAACCGCTGTGAAATATATTATCCATAACCCAAAATATTGTATTTTCAGCTGCTTGAAGCTGGTGTACAAAACTTAAAAGTAAAATAAGTAAAAATTCAACTTAAGAATGGGAAGCATAGAAATAGCACACATAGAAGATATCTACTGCTTCTTAGACTTGCTTTCAATGAGAATGGCAGATCTATAACTCACATTTCTATGTGAATTTTGTCAGGTAACCCCCAAAAAATACATGTTGCAGCTTTAAAAGTACAATTTAATAAATATTTGATTACAGATTCTTAATCTGGCTACATTTTAGCATGAGAACCTGTGGATTATCGTGAATAGGTCTGTTCTTAGACATGACGTGATACGGAACAATAACGGCAAATCAGGACACATGACAGTCAACACTCCCATTCATCCTGTATGCTTATGATTTCTCTCCCACTGGCGTAGCTGTGTGTTGTCAACCTGATTCTGTTATGATCAGCCTGCCAAGTCATAACCATATGACAGAAGCTCTAAAGTCCACCAACCAACATAGTCCAGACCTAGCAGCCTCTTTCCTTTGGGATGTGAGCTGTACTGTCCAGATACATCTTCTCAATGGACAAGGCAACAAGATCAAAGGACCTGGCTCCAAGGATTAGTGTGGGAAAGCATCCGGCACTTTGCTAGTGGAAAAACAGTCCGGCAAAGGGAGCTTTTCATCTGATGTATGACGTCATCTGGTGTATGATGCCAGCGGTAACATTGTCAATATTATTCTTAGAGTAGGAGTATTGAGAGTACAAAGCATACTCGGGAGTAGACACTGGTGATAGTCCTAAGGGCCTTGTCTGTATTCTCCTCCAGTCTCTTGTTTCTGTCACTTATTCCTCCTTTTTCCATCACTCGCTCTCTGAAAAGTACGTGAACAAGAACAACTGTTATATTCGATTTCATGCTGACAACCAAGAGAAAAGTGATTGAACAACTAAAAATATTCCGCCTTTTTCGGCAAGGGTTGCCATCAAAGCTCTGGCTCTCTTCTTCGTTTGATTGCTAGCCTAGTCACTTCAAAGCCCCGTACTGCAAAACCGGCTTGGATCAATCATGTATCAACAAGGGGTTATTATCTCATGCCATACAGGTGTCAGTGGATGCATTTCCAACCATGCTGGAATTCTCTGGCGAACAAGATTTGAATGAATGTGCACAGAGTAGAGGTCGACTGAATATGATTTTTCAACGCCGATACCAATTATTGGAGGACCAAAGAAAGCCGATACTAATTAAATCGGACAATTTTATTTATTTATATATAAACTTCCGACTTCAACTGTGTTTGTGTGTGTATGTATATATACACATACATACATACATACACAGTTGAAGTCATAAGTTTACATACACTTAGGTTGGAGGGAAGTTGTCTTTGTTTGGGGTACTATAGCCCTCGTTTTGTATTGTTTATTGTTGGCGACATTATCCAAATAAAAAGTACTGTACGCTCACCACGCTGCACTTTGGTCCAGTTCTTTCGACAGCCGTGACAGCAATATGTGCCATGTAAAAAGCTAACGTTTAAATTCCTTGCTCAGAACATATGAAAGCTGGTGGTTCCTTTTAACAAGAGACTTCAATATTCCCAGTTAAATAGTTTTAGGTTGTAGTTATTATAGGAATTATGACGCGTCGACTATCTCTCTATACCATTTGTATTTCATATAACTTTGACTATTGGATGTTCTTATAGGCATTTTAGTATAGCCAGCCGAATCTCGCGAGTTCATAGGCTTGAAGTCATAAACAGCGCTGTGCTACAAGCATTGCTAAGAGCTGCTGGCAAAACGCAGTAAAGTGCTGTTTGAATGAATGATTACGAGCCCGCTGCTGCCTACCACCGCTCAGTCAGACTGCTCTATAAAATATCAAAACATAGACTTAATTATAATAAACACACACAAATACGAGCCTTAGGTAATTTTATATGGCTAAATCCGGAAACTATCATTTTGAAAAGAAAACGTTTATTCTTTCAGTGAAATACGGAACCGTTCCGCATTTTATCGAACATGTGGCAAACATAAGTCTAAATATTGCTGTTACATTGCACAACCTTCCATGTTATGTCAAAATTATGTAAGATTGTGGCAAATTAATTACGGTCATTGTTAGGAAGAAATGGTTTTCACACAGTGCGCAACAAGCCAGGCGGCCCAAACTGCTGCATATACCCAGACTCTGCTTGCAATGAACACAAGAGAAGTGACACAATTTCCCTAGTTAATATTGCCTGCTAACATGAATTTATTTTAACTAAATATGCAGGTTTAAAAAACAAACACTTTTGTTAAATCAACCGTTTGGTGAAGTACAGTAGGCTGTGATTTAATGATAAACTGGATACACATCTTGTGAATCCAGCCATCATTTCTGATTTTTAAAATGTTTTACAGGGAAGACACAATATGTAAATCTATTAGCTAACCACGTTAGCAAAAGACACAACTTTTTTTACTCCATTTTTTTCCTGCATAGGTAGCTATCACAAATTCGACCAAATAAAGATATAAATAGCCACTAACCAAGAAAGAACTTCATCAGATGACAGTCTGATAACATATTTATTGTATAGCATATGTTTTGTTAGAAAAATGTGCATATTTCAGGTATAAATCATAGTTTACCATTGCAGCCACCATCACAACTCTCACCAAAGCGACTAGAATAACTACAGAGAGCAACGTGAATTACCTAAATACTCATCATAAAACATTTCTGAAAAATACACAGCGTACAGCAAATGAAAGACAAAGATCTTGTGAATCCAGCCAATATTTCAGATTTTTTAAGTGTTTTACAGCGAAAACACAATATAGCATTATATTAGCTTACTACAATAGCCAACCACACAACAGCATTGATTCAAGCCAACAATAGCGATAACGAATAAACCAGCAAAAGATATTAATTTTTTCACTAACCTTCTCAGAATTCTTCAGATGACAGTCCTATAACATCATATTACACAATACATATAGAGTTTGTTCGAAAATGTGCATATTTAGCGGCACAAATCGTGGTTATACAATGAGAAAAGTAGCCAACCTGCCAACAAAATGTCGGGAGAAATCTTGGGAGAGGCACCTATTCTAATCGATAACTAATCATAAACTTGACTAAAAAATACAGGTTGGACAGCAAATGAAAGATACATTAGTTCTTAATGCAATCGCTGTGTTACATTTTTAAAATTAACGTTACTACGACATACAGCGTGCGTTAAAGCGAGACCGCACCGAAATTAATGGCGGATTATGCATTTTACATTTTTCAACAGAACAACGAATTAACAGCATAAATAGTTCTTACTTTTTGATGTGCTTCCATCAGAATCTTGGGCAAGGTGTCCTTTGTCCAAAAGAATCGTTGCTCGGTTGTAGAATGTAGTCTTCAACGTTGCAATTAGCAGTAAACATTAGCCATGTGGGCCAGACATGCCCAACACCCTAGAACGCCACACAAATAAATACCCGAAAATCGCAATATACTGACAAACTGATAACTCGGTTTAAAATAACAACATTATAATGTCTTTAACACCTATATCGAATAAAAACAGAGCCGGATATATCTAAGAGCTATAACCGGAGCTTTCTAGTACGACATGCCAAGGTCCTTCCTGTGTCAGAGCGAAGTGAACAAAGACCGGACCCTTCGTTCCCAAGCCATTTATAACCTCTCAGATCTGCCTAGAGACTCCATTTCAAATCTCACTATTCGCTGACACCCAGGGGAAGGCGTATGCAGTGCATCTCAACCAATAGAAGACAGGCAGATTTATAAACAGATCTCAGAACAGCCAGCAGATTTCAGCACTAACATCCTCATAGGAAAATTGCTCTAAGTCCAGTTCTGTTTTACTCACATATATAATTCAAACGGTTTTAGAAACTAGAGAGTGTTCTCTATCCAATAGTAATAATAATATGCATATTGTACGAGCAAGAATTGAGTACGAGGCAGTTTAATTTGGGAACGAAATTATTACAGTACCAACAGCACCCCCTATTGAGGTTAATGCTAGCTAGCAACTTACATTGTCTCCTTGCAGCCACAAGGTCCTTTTGATGCTGCACTCGCGTAACAGGTAGTCAGCCTGCCACGCAGTCTCCTCGTGGGTTGCAACGTAATCGGCCATAATCGGCATCCAAAACGGCCGATTACCGATTGTTATGAAAACTTGAAATCGGCCATGCCGATTAATCGGTCGACCTCTAGCACAGAGGCAGATAATTAAGCTCTCAGTCCCTCTGAAATACAGTCTCTCCATCAACACATCTGGCCGTGTTTGGCATGCAAAACGGCTTCAATTCACTGCCTCTCAAATATTAACATACCCTGTTCACATATCAAAAAACATTTCCCCTAGTGAATAAATAATTCAACATGAACGGATGGGTTTCATTTCAATGCGGTACAGCTACAGTGTCGAAAACAGAGGTTAAGGGAAATCCAAAATGTCCGTTTGTCTTGTGAAGTCATTTCTGGTCAGTGTGGGTAGCTGGGTATCGCTCCAACTCTCTGGGGAGCCCCCATCACAGCATGGTGCTGCCTGTCTGGTTTAGCTTAAAAGGCACACAGCGGTAGTACTGACACTTGGGCTGTTTTGAAGGGATCTCCGCCATGCAGGCTTTCCCCATGTCTGCCTGGCCACAAAGACAGACACAGCAGCTCTGTTGGATCTAAAGCCATAATCCACCCACACAGCCCTGGAAATGGCCTGGATTAACCAGTGGCGATGGCAAGTCGTTTACAAAGTAGAGACAATCCATGACACAGGGATCCTGGCTTTTAGAACACCCATATAAGTCTACGGCATTTTAATAATACCCGGGCACTAAAGTGAGTTGTGGTGAGTTGATGATTAGATACAGTCCATATACAGCATTTTAATGCCTGGCACTAAAGTAAGTTGTGGTTGAGGGGTTTGATACAGGCCTAGATATCTAGCTGTTGTACTGTAGTAGCTCTCAGGGTAACGGATGTAATGGAGGTTCGCTCTGTTCTGTTCCTGCTGCTCAGCCCTAGGGGCCAGAGAGGCTGTTGCATCTGTGTGCATACATGGGCTGGAAAGAAGGGATTGTCTAGGTTCTATGTGGCCTACGGTGGATGGAGAATCCAGAGGCTGGACCAATGGAAGGTTTAGGGGGTTAAGCGGTTTTACTCCCGGGGCCAGCGTGGTCACATCATCCCTTTAATCTGCCCGGTTACCCCTACCATCAGAGTGTTGCATGACTAACCCCATAGACAGATAGACACACACAAGCTCTACTAGCAAGCCCTCTCTGTAATTCCCTTTCATTACTGTGATGAGCAGCAGCTAAAATCTGAATCATCAGCTTGGGTATAATTCAAGGTTATGACCTCAGCTTTCAGAGTACATAAGAGCGAGCCTGGCGCTAACCGAGGGCTTTATTGATCATTTCCCTTAGGATGCTGTGGAATGGAGAGAATGCGGAGTGAGAGAGAGGGGAAGAAGTGGTGGTTACATCTGCTCTACACAAGGCAGAGTGCACTGTAGCGGCCAATCTCTCTGGCACTCAGCACCAGGGGAGGAGAGCCCTATTGTGAAAGCCCCCAATCCACAGCCTCCGAGGTAATGGGCTGGCTCCACCACAGGGCAATGTGTTTGGCATTCTAAAGCGCCAGCATAAGTCCCATAACCGTGGTTGGTTGACACAGTTGGCCTTTGCCTGTCGACAGCAGTGGGTCTGTTTATGGCAAATTCTCCCTCTAACCTTGCCTCACTGACTGGTACCAACACTGTCCATTAAAAGGTGATTTCAGGCGCACTTTGTGATAAAGCCATCACACGTCCCTAAGGAAGAGATGGTATTCATTATTGTCGTGGCAATTTCCTGTATAACCAAATGAGGAGAGTTACAAACCACACACCAGTCAGAGTTATACTTAAACTTCATCTTTAATTATATGAGCTTCACCAAAGCCCTTTGACTCTCAGATCAATTCAGTGTCTATAATGAATTCTGAGAGTCCCTACAAAAGAATACCAAGATCTTATAGCCAAGATACACCGCTCTCAACTTACATGACGAACCACAGATCTTAGGGAAACTTCACAAAGGGCCTTTTACTTGAGAAAGGAGTATCCCATAGCCAGATAGCATTAGCTATAAATTATCGTTCAGTTTGGTCTCTAAGACGAGGTTCTAATCTCGTTCCTGGTACTTCATAGTACCAAAACATTACCTCATCCAAGGCATAACTCAATTGTCAACTCTATATTCTCCCATCTCAAGCAAACCCCCTCTTCTCCCCACTCCTGGACAAGCTCACTGAGGGGAGTGACTTGCGCACAGACATTGTGGAGCCAAGAGATAATTGGTTCCCCCTTAATCACGCCATCCCTTCACATGGTTTAACAGATACATTCACATATGAAGACACTGTTCCATTCTGACCTCTCCCCTCTCTGGGCCCCAAGTGACTTGTCCCTAGCTGAGAAGGGAAAAGTGCAACTGCCAACAGTATAGTCCAAAGGGAGACATTCTAATGACAAGTATCTCACATAAGCATATTATGTAAATAAAACATCTTATTTATCTATGTTACCCAACTAATTCTGATTCATCCTCCACATTATACAGTTTATAAGGCCTTGTAAACCCAGGGGAAATATGGCGGGGAAAGAGTATATGGAATACTGCAGATCATTTACAATGAAGACAGCGCCACGGAAAAAATAATGGAACCGTAACCCATTGAGGGTTACGGTTCCATTAAAAATGTCGCAGACGCCTTCACATAATTGGAGTGACGCCAATGAGTATGCAGCGCGTCAAAGCATAGCAGCACACATTCTGTCAGTCACTCGTCTTGGTCAAAACTTTTCTAAACTATATATATTAACAAAGTGTTGATTATAAAAAAAATATAATAACTCTACCTTGCAGAATACAGGTACAGGCTAAATTAAGCATAGAGAGGCTGCTAGATACAACAGGACCAACTAGGCAAATGAAGAGTGCTGTAGTCCCCCATAACTACCTACACTATAAAAGGTTTTTGGATACTAAGGAACGATTTCTCGGACCCAGATTAGGCCTAGTCCTGCCCTAAATAGCACTTTCGGTGGAGAATCTCCATTGAGAATGTTTTCAATCCAGAACTAGACCTAATCTGTCTCTCAAACGAGTCGTTACAGTAATAGAAAGTGAGACAAGCTTAAATGTACTGCTGAGAACCAACTCCAAAACAGGGGAAGGCAGATGGGAGTCCTCTGTAACTATGGGTGACGGGAGGACTAGAATACACACCTGCTGGACTGCGGGGAGTCAAGGTAAGTTGCTAGCTAGCATTAAACGTATCTTATAAAAAAACAATCAATCTTCACATAATCACTAGTTAACCTAGTAATATCATCAACCATGTGTAATTAACTAGCTTGTCCTGCGTTGCATATAATCAAAGCGGTGCCTGTTAATTTATCATCGAATCACAGCCTACTTCAACCAAACAGGTGATGAATTAACAAAAGCACGTGCGAAAAAAGCCCAATCGTTGGACAAATGTACCTAACCATAAACATTAATGCCTTCCTTAAATTCAATACACAGAAGTATATATTTTTAAACCTGCATATTTAGTTAAAAGAAATTCATGTAAGCAGGCAGTATTAACTAGGGAAATTGTGTCACTACACTTGCGTTCAGTGCAAGCAGAGTCTGGGTATATGCAGCAGTTTGGGCCGCCTGGCTCGTTGCGCACTGTGTGAAAACCATTTCTTCCTAACAATGACCGTAATTCATTTGCCAGAATTGTATATAATTATGACATAACATGGAAGGTTGTGCAATGTAACAGCAATATTTAGACTTAGGGTTGCCACCCGTTCGATAAAATGCGGAACGGTTCCGTATTTCACTGAAAGAATAAACGTTTTGCTTTCGAAATTATAGTTTCCGGATTTGACCATATCAAATTACCTAAGGCTCGTATTTGTCTGTGTTTATTATAATTAAGTCTATGATTTGATTTTTTATAGAGCAGTCTGACTGAGCGGTGGTAGGCAGCAGCGGGCTCGTAATAATTAATTCAAACAGCACTTTACTGCGTTTGCCAGCGGCTCTTAGCAATGCTTGTAGCACAGCGCTGTTTATTTACATTTACATTTAAGTCATTTAGCAGACGCTCTTATCCAGAGCGACTTACAAATTGGAAAGTTCATACATATTCATCCTGGTCCCCCCGTGGGAATTGAACCCTGGTCCCCCCGTGGGAATTGAACCCACAACCCTGGCGTTGCAAGCGCCATGCTCTACCAACTGAGCCACACGGGACCACCCGACCACCCGTTTATGACTTCAAGCCTATGAACTCGCGAGATTAGGCTGGCAATACTAAAATGCCTATAAGAACATCCCATAGTCAAAGGTATATGAAATACAGATCGTATAGAGAGAAATAGTCGACGCTTCATAATTCCTATAATAACTACAACCTAAAAACTTCTTAACTGGGAATATTGAAGTCTCATGTTAAAAGGAACCACCAGCTTTCATATGTTCTGAGCAAGGAATCTAAACGTTAGCTTTTTACATGGTGCATATTGCTTTTACTTTTACTTTCTTCTCCAACACTGCTGTAACGGCGGTCCTCCTCCTCTTCGCCCGAAAAGGAGGAGTATTGAGGGAACCAAGGCGCAGCGAAGTTTGAACACATATTTATTTAACAAAGACACGAACTTGTATAAACTAACAAAACGGTGAAGACAGACCTATACGACGAACTTACATAAAACAAGAAGAACGCACGAATAGGACAATTAGACTACACAAACCGAACAAACCGTAAACAGTCCCATATGGTGCAAATAATTACACAGACACGGAAGACAATCACCCACAACGAACACTGTGACAACGCCTACCTAAATATGACTCTTAATTAGAGGAACGCCAAACACCTGCCTCTAATTAAGAGCCATACCAGGCAACCCAAAACCAACACAGAAACAGAAAACATAGAATGCCTACCCAACCTCACGTCCTGACCAACTAACACACATAACAAACTAACATAAATAGGTCAGGAACGTGACATAAACCCCCCCCATAAGGTGCGAACTCCGGGCGCACCAGCACAAAGTCTAGGGGAGGGTCTGGGTGGGCATCTAACCACGGTGGTGGCTCAGGCTCCGGGCGAGGTCCCCACCCCACCATAGTCAATCCCAACCTCCATCTACCCCTAAAAATGTCCACCCATATCCCACAAAATCCTCTTTGTAACATCCATGACAGGGACAGCACCGGGACAGAGGGATAAATCAAGACAGAGGGATAGATAAGAATAAAGAGGTAGATCAAGATAGAGAGGGAGATCATAATAGAGGGGCAACTCCGGACTGAAAGGCAGCTCCGGACAGAGAGACAGCTCTGGACTGAGGGGCAGTTCTGGGTATATAGCCCTTTCTGGCTGAAGGGCAGCTCATGGCTGACTGACGGCTCTCGACGCTCATGGCAGGCTGACGGCTCTCGACGCTCATGGCAGGCTGGCGGCTCTCGACGCTCATGGCAGGCTGGCGGCTCTCGACGCTCATGGCTGGCTGGCGGCTCTCGACGCTCATGGCTGGCTGGCGGCTCTCGACGCTCATGGCTGGCGGCTCTCGACGCTCATGGCTCTCTGGCGGATCCTGTCTGGTTGGCGGCTCTGGCGGATCCTGTCTGACTGGCGGCTCTGGCGGATCCTGTCTGACTGGCGGCTCTGGCGGATCCTGTCTGACTGGCGGCTCTGGCGGATCCTGTCTGACTGGCGGCTCTGGCGGATCCTGTCTGACTGGCGGCTCTGGCGGATCCTGTCTGACTGGCGGCTCTGGCGGATCCTGTCTGACTGGCGGCTCTGGCGGATCCTGTCTGACTGGCGGCTCTGGCGGATCCTGTCTGACTGGCGGCTCTGGCGGATCCTGTCTGACTGGCGGCTCTGGCGGATCCTGTCTGACTGGCGGCTCTGGCGGATCCTGTCTGACTGGCGGCTCTGGCGGATCCTGTCTGACTGGCGGCTCTGGCGGATCCTGTCTGACTGGCGGCTCTGGCGGATCCTGTCTGACTGGCGGCTCTGGCGGATCCTGTCTGACTGGCGGCTCTGGCGGATCCTGTCTGACTGGCGGCTCTGGCGGATCCTGTCTGACTGGCGGCTCTGGCGGATCCTGTCTGACTGGCGGCTCTGGCGGATCCTGTCTGACTGGCGGCTCTGGCGGATCCTGTCTGACTGGCGGCTCTGGCGGCTCCTGTCTGACTGGCGGCTCTGGCGGCTCCTGTCTGGCGGGCGGCTCTAGCGGCTCCTGTCTGGCGGGCGGCTCTAGCGGCTCCTGTCTGGCGGGCGGCTCTAGCGGCTCCTGTCTGGCGGGCGGCTCTAGCGGCTCCTGTCTGGCGGGCGGCTCTAGCGGCTCCTGTCTGGCGGGCGGCTCTAGCGGCTCATGGCAGACGGGCGGCTCTAGCGGCTCATGGCAGACGGGCGGCTCTAGCGGCTCATGGCAGACGGGCGGCTTTGCAGGCTCATTGCAGACGGGCGGCTTTGCAGGCTCATTGCAGACGGATGGCTCAGACGGCGCTGGGGAGACGGATGGCTCAGACGGCGCTGGGGAGACGGATGGCTCAGACGGCGCTGGGGAGACGGATGGCTCAGACGGCGCTGGGGAGACGGATGGCTCAGACGGCGCTGGGGAGACGGATGGCTCAGACGGCGCTGGGGAGACGGATGGCTCAGACGGCGCTGGGGAGACGGATGGCTCAGACGGCGCTGGGGAGACGGATGGCTCAGACGGCGCTGGGGAGACGGATGGCTCAGACGGCGCTGGGGAGACGGATGGCTCAGACGGCGCTGGGGAGACGGATGGCTCAGACGGCGCTGGGGAGACGGATGGCTCAGATGGCGCTGGTGAGACGGATGGCTCTGGCCGGATAAGGCGCACTGTAGACCTGGTGCGTGGTGCCGGAACTGGAGGCACCGGGCTAAGGATACGCACCTTCATACTAGTGCGGGGAGCAGGGACAGGGCACACTGTACTCTCAAAGCCCACTCTATACCTGGTGCGAGGTACCGGCACTGGTGACACCGGGCTGAGGACAAGCACATCAGGATTAGTAGGGGGAGAAGATACAGTGTGTACAGGGCTCTGGAGACGCACAGGAGGCTTAGTGCGTGGTGCCGGAACTGGAGGCACCGAACTGGATACACGCACTACAGAGAGAGTGCGTGGAGGAGGAACAGGGCTCAGGAGACGCACTGGTAGCCTAGTGCGTAGTGTAGGCACTGTAGGTACTAGGCTGGGGCGGGGAGGTGGCGCCGGAAATACCGGACCGTGGAGGCGTACTGGCACTCTTGAGCATTGAGCCTGCCCAACCTTACCTGGTTGAATGCTCCCGGTCGCCTGACCAGTGCGGGGAGGTGGAATAACCCGCACCGGCCTATGTAGGCGAACCGGGGAAACCATGCGTAAGGCAGGTGCCATGTATGCCGGCCCGAGGAGACGCACTGGAGACCAGACGCGTTGAGCCGGCCTCATGACACCTGGCTCAATACCCAATCTAGCCCTACCAGTGCGGGGAGGTGGAATAACCCGCACTGGCCTATGCACTCGTACAGGAGACACCGTGCGCTCTACTGCGTAACACGGCGCCTGCCCGTACTCCCGCTCTCCACGGTAAGCCTGGGAAGTGGGCGCAGGTCTCCTACCTGCCCTTGGCCCACTACCTCTTAGCCCCCCCCCCCCCCCCCAAGAAATTTTTGGGTGTTACTCACGGGCTTTTTGGGCTTCCGTGCCAGACGCGTTCCCTCATAACTCCGGTTCCTCTCTCCGGTAGCCTCTGCTCTCCGCAGTGCCTCCAGCTGTTCCCATGGACAGTGATTCACTTTAGCCCATGGTCCTTCTCCGTTAAATATTTGCTCCCAACTCCATAAGTCCTGTATACTTCCCCGTTGCTCCAAATTACGCTGCTTGGTTCTGGATTCCTGGTGGGTGATTCTGTAACGGCGGTCCTCCTCCTCTTCGCCCGAAAAGGAAGAGTATTGAGGGAACCAAGGCGCAGCGAAGTTTGAACACATATTTATTTAACAAAGACACGAACTTGTATAAACTAACAAAACGGTGAAGACAGACCTATACGACGAACTTACATAAAACAAGAAGAACGCACGAATAGGACAATTAGACTACACAAACCGAACAAACCGTAAACAGTCCCATATGGTGCAAACAATTACACAGACACGGAAGACAATCACCCACAACGAACACTGTGACAACGCCTACCTAAATATGACTCTTAATTAGAGGAACGCCAAACACCTGCCTCTAATTAAGAGCCATACCAGGCAACCCAAAACCAACACAGAAACAGAAAACATAGAATGCCCACCCAACCTCACGTCCTGACCAACTAACACACATAACAAACTAACATAAATAGGTCAGGAACGTGACAACTGCTTTTGCATTATTTAAACCAAGTTGAACACGTTTCATTATTTATGAGACTAAATTGATTTTATTCATGTATTACATTAAGTTAAAATAAGTGTTCATTGTTCATTCAGTATTGTTGTAATTGTCATTATTACAAATAAAAAAATATATATATTTATTAATTATGGGCTTTTTTTGGTCCTCGGCGATTGGTATCATTAAATCGGTCTAACTCTAAAAGTAAGGACACAGGGTAGAGTTGGCCTTTCCGTCCTCTGTCAACACAGGATGTGCACAAGGATCCCCTTAGCACTGTCTAAACAAGCCCGGAGCATGATCTGAGAGCGGGTTGAGAGGCCACCGTTCGTCAATGGGACAGGAGGAAGGTTCCTAGGGAACGGGAGGGAGTGCGTTGTCACGTCTCCTCTGGGTCAACGTTTGGTTTGAACATGGTTAAGCATGTCTGCAAACACAATGAAAGTCAACAGAGACACACAGGCTTGGTTTGTCTGTGGTACACTGCTAATTGGTTGTATTAAGTCATTTTGAATAGAGAGAACAGGACTTAGAAACCTTTTGTTTTATGTAAATATTTGTCAAATTTTTTTCAGGTATTATGTTGGACTCATCTAACTCAATTTGACTGTTTAAGTTCAAACGAGAGAAAAATACTCAATTTTGTGGCGCCATCACTATTACATTGTCCATCCACATCTCATTCATGTACCATACATGTCCATAGACATAGAAGCATTGCTCTGCTCCTACCCCTCCCTTGGGAGATTGGTCTCATGAAGAAACCTATTATTCCTCCACTCTCACCAGCCACAGACCACTGGAAAGCATCGGTAAAATCCACTACCACCTGTCAAAGACGACCCATTCAACCCTTCAAACCATCAATGGCCTTCCATGAAGACACTATTCCCTGGGCTCCATTTCTCCATCCATAACGGAAGAGAAGGTAGTCGTCTGAGGTAGTTCGTTTAGAAGCCAATGGTTTTATGGTTGGTTTCAAGATATGCTATCAATGCATGGACAAACCTGCCAGGAGATTATGTAAGATCTAAAAGCAGACTTCTCCATGGTCATTTTATTTTAGAATCAATTGATATACGCTCTTGGTACAGTATATGATGTGCCTAGATGGGCTTAAATGTTAAATTGGGCCAATAACCATCAATAGAATACTTACGCTAACTCCTCCATTCAATATTAGTGGTAATACCTACATTCTTACAATTTGGACAAAAGACTGCCATCATGTTTTAATGGTACAGTTTATGGAGGCTGGGTGTGGAGCCATGCACAAGTTGACAATGTGGCAACAGCAATTCCTACGTAATTGGGATATGAATACAAACGCCTGCAGGTTAACTTGCGGAAATGGATTCCACAGAAACGGGGTTGTCTGAGGGTAACAAGAATTGGCACAAATGCCATCTCACATGGTGACTACTTGCACTTGGGTACACAAGAGGGCTTGTTCACCCTTCACCTTCACTTGATTTACTCAACCTTATAATTGGAGAGGACGAGTAACATGGTAGTGACACAACAGCATTGCTCAACTGTGACCGTGAGGTGTCGGGTTACAAACCAAGGAAAAAAGGACTTGTTGAGTGTTAGCAAGGGCACATGATTTCTCTGTTGGCTAAGGCTTCTGACAAGCGCTATGGGGATTCCCTTAACGAAACGATAGGAAGAGATCTTGAACTCTTAAATCGCATCAATGTCTCTTTAGTTGGTCTGAACAGACGAGATATGAAATCATCCATGAGGGATTGGTAGCTAATGGTTATAGAATGGAGACAATTATGACACAAGCTCCTTTTAATGTCTCGCATGCAACAATTTAACAATGGTTGGAAACAATATACTGTATGTCGAGTTCACATTTGATCACCAACAAATTCATTAATTCCAGACAGTTTCAAATTCCAGAAAATCAAATGTAAACTTCATTTCAGGCCGGCACAGAAAGCCCAATAGGATAGGCTTATGTCTGTATTCAACAGAAGACTCCCTGCTTGTTGACTTGAGCCTCCCCATTTCTAAAGAGTCTGTTAATAATTGATGAGGACAGGTATTTTTAAGTGGGACCTTCAGCTTTTGAATAGCAGGGACGATACCTCCTCGCCTTCATCTTGATATGGTGGCCATTATTTATTTAGCAGTAGACCCAGGAACAGATTTATGACAGGGGGAAATGCTTTCCAGAGTGGCTGTAAAACCACTGCCACCAGCTCTCTGCGTAAGTATATGGAATGGATACAGAGATCAGTCCCTGCAGCCTACTAGGGGAGAAGAGCAGCGCACACCGACAGTGTTGCTGATTCCTCTAACGCACATCTATAGTCTAACTCTAATACTCTGAACAAAAGGGTTTTGTGTAGGTCTTTAATAGTGCATGACAAACAGACTATAACAGTCATGAGCGATGCTGCGATGGTGACAGAACCCAGAGGGAGAGGACAAGACAGAGACAAAATGGGGCTTCACCGATGGTGCTTTGGCACACAGCTAAAAACATGTCACCGCAGCACCTAGCCCTGACTCGATAACGAGCAGGCTTTGCCATCAAGTATTCGAGCGTCGGCAAACACTCTGAGCAAAGTGCATCGCACCTCCAAGACACCAAGATACACATACAAATGGAGGAGTGTCTTTATCGATCGCAGTTACTAAGACCTGGAAGACAGGCTCCACACACATGTACATAATGCATCTATGTATTTGTCTAACACACATCCGTACGTATGTGTACACACAATTTACGGTACACACAAGCATGGAACCGAAACACACACACACACACACTATTTCGCGCTCTCTCACTCACTCCACAACAATAAAATAAGTCATATTCCAGACAAGGGGCTTCTGAACCCCCAAGAGATCAAAAATCCTTCTCTGGTGAGTGTTTATCCTCATACTCCAGCAAATGGATGTCTTTTCCTGCCATTTAACAGCAGCTCTCAGAAGACATCCTTTCAGAACGGATCACATTCAACCAACGGCTCAATGATCGCAGGTTAACATCATCCTGGCTGGCTGAAGCAGCAGCACTTACCATGAGGCAGGGACTCTCAGCACTGGCTGGCAAGATCACCACTTTCCACATTACACTACTTTTCATGTTCAACAGAGGATGGCATATATCCGAGGGGGACACCACTTAAGCGCAAATCAACATACTTAACTGGCATTCAACCGGTATCGTTAATGAAGTGTTTGCCCCTTTGGAAAACTTCCTGCTTTGCTCACATTCTTATCTTCCAGAGAAAGGACGAGAGTGGGTTTTTCTCAGGTATTACGCCAGTTCATTGGAAGTGCAGCCATGTAGGCGATAGGAAAATAATAGGAAAAAGTATGATTCCAACAAAATACTAACTTTACCAGCGAACCAACATTTCTCTCTCTGGCGCCAAGCTAATTGACAGCTTCAGAAAATGTTGGACAGATCGAGACAGCAGATAACGTAATGATCCACTTCCTCTTTGATGTCTCCAGTAAAACGATGAGTTCCTGTCGTTTCTCTTTTCAACATGAAATATGATATCAGACACATTAAATGGTCATTTAGCGGACACTTTTATCCATAGTGGCTTACAATCAAGCACTTACAACAACAATCTAAGCACCTATATTCTACACTATTAAACTATATTTAAGATATTCAGGTCAGGCCATAATGCTTTAGAACCAAAATAAACGTCTGGCTAGTGAAGACTTGGCTTGAGTTAGTGCAGCATTATTTTCACTAAATGTCCATGACAACATATTAGATGGCAATTATAATTGCCATCTAAAAGTATAAAACTGAATCTGAATACATAAATATACACACTGAGTGTATAAAAAAAATAGGAACACCTGCTCTTTTCCATGACATAGACCAACTAGGTGAATACAAGTGAAAGCTATGATCCATTATTGATGTCACTTGTTAAATCCATTTCAATCAGTGTAGATGAAGGGGAGGAGACAGGTAAAGAGAATTTTGAAGCCTAGAGACAATTGAGACATGGATTGTGTATGTGTGCCATTCAGAGGGTGAATGAGCAAGACAAAAGATTTAAGTGCCTCTGAACAGAGTATGGTAGTAGGTGCACGGCTTTTTCCGTGTGTCAAGAACTGCAATGCTGCTGGGTTTTTCACGCTCAACAGTTTCCCATGTGTATCAAGAATGGTCCACCACTGAAAGGACATCCAGCCAACTTGACAACTGTGGGAAGCATTGGAGTCAACATGTGCCAGCATCCCCGTGCAATGCTTTCGATACCTTGTAGAGTCCATGCCACGGTGAATTGAGGCTGTTCCGAGGGCAAAGGGGGGTACACTCGATATTAGTAAGGTGTTCCTAATGTTTTGTACACTCAGTGCATGTACAATCTATATATAGCCTATATTCAGCTTAGAAACCTTTTATAAATCCTGGTAACTGGTACCTCGATAAAACAAAAGTTTGCCTTTTCTCAGCACGAGCACAGCCTAGCAGCCTACATTCTTCAGGTTTGAGCAATGCCCTGATGGGAATCGGTAAACAAGAAGTTTGAGATTATTGATGGCACATGGAAGAGACACAGACCCAGTATGCCTAAAGAGACTTGGCAAACTACAGACGAATGCCATTAACCCCTCTGACCTAGCCTGGTTAAAACACAAGCAGATTCAGCTGCCAGGCTACAGTACACCATTCTAAGTCCCAACGGGCACCCTATTCCCTATGTAGTGCACAACTTTTGACAGCGGCTCATAGGGCTTTGGTTTTGTCGAGAAAATCGAATTTATTTTTCCTTTAAAAGGCCTATTTGAACTCTGGCATCCATGAGATTGCCATGTGTGATTTGATTTCATGTCAGTCAGCTGAGAATAATGCATGCTCATTCATTTCTCCATTAAATGTTTAGCAAGTAGTCCCCAAAACATCTAGGTCCGTCTTTCCAAGAGCTGAGGAGTGCATTGTAAAAGTTCTCACATTTTTTTATTTATTATCGTAGACCATCAATTCTTCACACAGACCACAGCTAAACATCAAGATATTCCCTAGCATTAGCTGCATAAATCCAATTAAGATGATTTAAGTCTCAAAGTGCATTTGAAGAAACTCCTGAGACTCAAACAAAAATGCCTGGAGAGTAATGAAAGTTCAAAGTCACTACGTTGCGAGTCATTGGCTTATTAAAAATGTATAAATAACGTATTTAAAAAATAAATAAATAACTGCTTCAAACGACTTGAAATGGTAATGAGATTGGGAAAGGGAAGGAAACAGAAAACGGTCACAACATCAATCCATGCCATTTCTTTGAGTGATTAGACCTTCTGAGTGCTCTCACAGACACTTTAACCATTATTTTCTGTTATTTACAACTTCATATTCCAGTGTGTGTGTGTAAGAAAGACATCCTACTCAAACAGCACAGACAAATGTAGGCCTACTGGTATATCTCAAACTCTTTGAAAGGTAAGTAACTCCAATGAAAATTGCAACATTCTTTAGTCAATGCAGGTGCAAATTTGAAAGTTGTGAAAATTCTGTGTAACTTCCGCCGCATGTTTACTGTGAACACGAAGGCTGTACCTGCTTTAATTGACTGTTTTAACAGTTAGCCACTGTGGCTATTTGATCATAATGATGTACCATCAAAAACAATGGAGAAAAATGCATCCCATAACATTTTAACATGGACATTTTCTGGTGTTGAATGAAGGCGTACTTTTGAAGAAAAAGGTTTATCCACTTGTCCATCAGACAAGGAGGTGACGGAAAGTGTGTTTTGTGATGCAAGAAACCACTTTACAAAAATAAAATTCATTATTATTCCCATACCATTATTACAGGGAATCAGACAAATTATGCTACACTCTGCCTATTGGCTCCTTAGCTTATTCATGACCATCTCAAATTACAACACTGCCCCTTTAAGAAAAAAAGACGCCTGTTCCTTGTAGCTTCGAGGGAACATAGCCTACCTGTATCTCTCAAACTCTTTGAAAAGGTAACTAACTCCAATACGAATTGCAACATTCTTTAGTCAATGCAAGTCAAATGGACTGGTCCTCTTGAACTAATGCAGTACAAAAACACACACAAATGAGTGCATGGTGGACTGGAGCTGAGTGAACGGCCGTCAATCAATTTCATTTTACCTTGGCACTGGAATCCTTGCTTTCCAAATCCCCTGTGAAAACAGAGGAAAGTGAGCAATGAAATAACAAATAGCATTAAACTGACAGAAACACAAACAAACATGTTTGCAATATCAAGCAGAGACAGGAGTAGTCTCCAAGACGTATAAATCTGTCTCAATTAAGGGCTTATTCGGGGGATGAGAAGCCTGAAGGGTGTCGACTGCCCTTTAATATTGTTATTTTTCCAGGTTGTTATTTTTCCAGATGGCTATATTTTGCAAAGCAAACCTCGAGTAAGGTACTGTAGGACAGGCTGCAGTCGTCAGAGAAAAGCAAGTAGCCTAAACTGTTAAGGTGTTTCCCAATAACCATTACACATTACTTAGGAGTATTTTAGAGGCCATAGGTAGTAGCTGTAAAATGATGTTCACTCACTCAAGATTACATCTCTCTGGAGCTATCAATACATGGTCAAGGAAACAACACAACCCCTTGAAGAGGAAGGTTGGTCAACATGGGTGCGTCTTCAACCACCCAACATCCAGAATAGTTACCACTTGTTACTTGTTTCGGTTTTAGAGCCTATATTTCGTTGGCAGGAAGTTATTATTTCAATATTTATCAAAAACACGAGGACTAGGAGAAATACAACTTTTACAATTTGTAACAAACATTAAAGTAGGCGCGCTGTCTGTCACAGTGTATAGTGTATCTAGCCCACTGTAGACAGAACGGATTCATTTACTTTGGGCTTGCATTTCGAGGCACATTATAGTCTATGTTGGTTTGAAGATGTCCAGCTTTGGCGTGGTAGACCAAACATTCCAGTAAGGAAATTATACGTAACGGTGCAGCACAGTTAGCTATGTTGGGAAAGTGACAAGCGAATAGCTGGTTGAGAAGACAGCGGAGTTCTCCAAAATGTTCAACAGGCAGAGGCCATCTGGAGAGAAAGTGCTTACCAGATAAAGTCGGTGCAGTGACTACAAAAAGTCGGCTGCTTGAAGAACCTTGCAGTGAATTTGTGGTCCTTCACTTCATGGACGTTCTTCTGCCTCAAAGCTCCTTTACGAGCGAACCCTTTCGCGACGTCCCCGGTCCCCTCGTTGAATTGCGTGACATCAGCCATAGTCAAAAAGCAACGTTATTCCTCTCTATCCAATGTATATGCCTATTCAATCCAATGTATTTCCACGCGTACTGTATTTTGCCACTGAGCAGGAGAGGCGGTCAGACTGTAACTGGACACACTGTACTATCTATGGGCTTTCCCTTGCTGTCGCTACAACTACTTTTACTGACAGCTCCCCACTGAGCGCTTTGCTTCCTTCTTTCACTTGAGCTGACGTCACTACAATTAATCGCCTGGTGGGGAGTGCTCCTACTGTCTGTTGGAATTTGGAAGATTGGAGCGTCATCCAGTGGTGTAAAAGATACTAACAAATGTTTGGGTTAAAACTATTTACTTTAAGTGAAACTACATATCAGTCATATCATAGTCAGTGCTTGACTTGGCTAAAATGTATTTATTACGGAGTTCCTGCACCTAAATTCAAACAGAACCAGCGGCCAAAATGAGTACCGGGACCTGTTTCACCTAAGTCAAGCACTGATCATAGGCATCACCTTTTTGTCCATTATCAATGTGTTATGTATGGTTTATTAGGGACAGTTCGACATTTACTGTGGGGGGAGGGTCATATTTTCACATGACCCTCCCCTAATGTTTACGATCACAAATAATAACAGTACTGCCCTACAAAGGCAACACAGTATCTATGTTGTTTTTTTTACTGCAAAATCTGACTTCATAGTCTTTTTCTGTCTAGACAGAGCAATTTCTGATATATTCTGATCAACTGGCTTGTTCTTCTGTCAGGATACTAAATACCACACTGGCACGCCCTGATTGGTTTCACCTGTCGTAGTGCTTGTCTCCACCCCCTTCCAGGTGTCACCCATCTTCCCCACTTTTCCCCTGGGTATTTATACCTGTGATTTCTGTTTGTCTTTGCCAGTTTGTCTTGTTTGTTATAGCCAACCAGTGGTTTCTCAGCTCCTGGGTTGCACAAGTATCTCTTTTTGTCCTCCTGGATTTGACCAATGCCTGTCCTGACTCTGAGACCGCCTACCTGACCACTCTGCCTGAGCCTGCCTGTCGTCCTGTACCTTGACCTCTACTCTGGATTATCGACCCCTGCCTGCTTTGACCTGTCGTTTGCCTGCCCCTGTTGTTGCTATAAACATTGTTACTTCACCACAGTCTGCACTTGGCTCTTACCTGAAACCTGATACCACATTAACCAGATAATACCTGGCCCTTACAAAAGATCAAAGATTTTTTACCAAATTCGTAGTTACTGCATTTTGACTTTGTAGGGCAGGTTAGCGATCCTGTGTTTATATATGTGTTACGCACGCCTCTAAGAAGAGGGAACGCAACTCCCTAGTACAACTCAACTCTGAAGTGCAAGAGGTATGGACTGTAGGTGCGAGTAAGGATGACACAAAAGCAGAATTTACCATTTACTAGGATTTATTTTCTTACACGGTAAAATGGGGAAAAGGGGCTGGACGGAACCAAAGCAAAGAAAGTAAATATCAAAGTTCCCCCTCTCCTATCTAACCTGCCTACCCACTTAACTTACCTAACTTAACACCGCCTGGTGCCCTAACCAAAATACAGGGGGTGGTCCGCCCAGGGGCCTGTTGCACAAAACTAGGATAAGGGATTAAGCCAGGATATCTTGGTGATCCTGGCTCAATTGATCCGTAATCCGGTTGCACTAAAGATGGATAGGGGGCAGGAGGATATGTTATGGTATAAATTACCATGGAGATTTATTCTGTGGAGCTAGCCTGCTCCAGACCAGGCTAAATTCCAGGATCTATTTAATCTCATCCCTAATGTCAGTCAGCAGTCACCACAAATGGAAACCAATAGTTATTTCACTGCTCACTATACATTGTTATCACATATAACTAGACCCACTGTCATTATTTAAACGTTTGTGATCATTAATTTCAATGATTTTGGATAAAAAATAATTTTTAGATTATGTTGCTATCATTAGATAATTTACAGTTTCCCATAGACTATAAGGCTATATATAAAATGATAGAATATTAGGGCCACAGAGGGGAAAAAAACACAAGTAATAATATTGTAACCAGTTGTTTTAAAGGAGGACAGTTGTTAAAATGACAGATGTGTGGCATTTCGTGAACTTGTACTTCAGTATGGTTTCATAAACAAAGACATGCTGATGTGCCAGAATATTAAGTATCACATTGTCATAAGTATCAAAACTGTAAAAACAATATGTAGCTTTTCTGCAGAAAGAACCAGCCTCATAAATTTATGACTTTATCCTTTTTCTTCAGTGTGGCCCTAGTACTCTGTCATATAAACAAATACACATTCCATATGAATATAAAAACACAATGTGTAACATTATGTTCCTTTATTGAATAAGGACAAAACAAAGCAGGTAAACCATCAGCTCCTTTCGAAACTCAGCTCCTTTCGAAACACAGTGACTCTACAAGATGGAAAGCACAGAATCCAAGCATATTATACAAAATGATACATACACATTCAAAGGTCTGTATATAACACACCCTGCATGTCTGCACACTAAAATAAATGCAGGACAAATCCATACACATCAACTGAACAGACAAATGAATGGATGCAGTAGCCTCCCTGCAGCCTTGTATTACACACAGTATACCGCACAATCATCATAAGAGGCCAAATTCGTAAAAAAACGAACCCAAAAAAAACCAAATTCCTCTGCCACCGCAGGACATATTTAACCAAAATTGAAAGCACACATACTAACTAAAATAATTCAACACATATTGGTCCCTCAGCAGCCGACCACTGTCGTCATCAGGGAAGATTGCCGGATTGTCCCAGTCCATGGCTGGTGGCACTCTGGGGGCCCTCTCCTTCCTCAGGCAGGCCACATTGTGGAGGACAGCACAAGCCACAGTAATATCACATGCCCTAACAGGGCTGACCCTTAATTTGTGAAGGCAGTGAAAGCGTGCCTTCAGGAGGCCAAAGGTCATTTCAACTCTGGCCCTGGTCCTGGCATGGGCATGGTTGTAGGCCTGCTGTGCTTCCTGGGGGTCTGTGAAAGGTGTCAGGAGAAAAGGCTGGCAGCCATACCCCCTGTCTCCCAGCAACACACCAGAGAATTCACCTGTCAACACAAAATCTCATCATTACTACCTCATAAACACAGTGATATTCTTGACACAGCCATGATGGTTATAAATAGGGGTTGTGTGGCTTACCTTGTGATAGGCACTGATAGATTTCAGAGGCCCGAAAGATTCTGGAGTCATGGACTGAGCCAGGCCATTTTGCCACAACATTGCTGATCACACAGTCAGCATTGCAGACCATCTGAAATCATAAGATGAGGAATATTACACCAATCAATGCACATCACTGGCAATGCAGAGTGTTCGTCAATGGACAATATCAAAAAGTTATGTTCACCTGAACATTAATGCTGTGAAAGGATTTCCTATTCACAAAATCGGCCTCATGGGCACCTGAGGGGGCTTTTATCCTTATGTGTGTGCAGTCCACTGCACCAATGACATTGGGGAAACCTGTCACACAAAGTAATGAGTATCCTACTATGTGTTAACAGTTGTCCTGTAATTTGTAGATCCTCTTACCTGCAATCCTATAGAACTCCTCTTTGATGTCAGAGTCTTCTGTGGCCAGGGAAGGAGATGAAGACATCTGCTAATGCTTTGATAGCCAGACACACACTCCTTATTGTGCGGCAAATTGTGGCCTTGTTCAGCTGTTCTGCATCCCCCACTGAGTACAGGAAGGCTCCACTAGCAAAAAAGCGCAAGGCCACACAAACCATTTGCTCCACACTCAGTGCATGGCTCCGTGCATTGCGGTGCTTAATCCTGGGACCCAGTAGTCTGCATAGATACCTGATGCCATCTGCAGAAAACCTGTATCTTTCATATAGATGGTCATCAGGGAAGGCCAGTGGGTCCAACCGGTCCCTGAAGACCCTTTCTCGCCTGAAGGCTCTCCTCAGCACAAGTGCTTCTTCATCCACCACATCTCGCACGAATGGGCATGCCATTGTCAGAGCAGAAAGGAACACACACTTTTGGGCCTTCATATAGGCTAGTGGCCACACCTGGTGCTGGGGGGGTGGGCAAAAGAGGGCGATGCCTTATAACGATGACTTGGTTGTACTGATTGCTGGGAAAATAAAAAAAAACTTAGAAAGATGCCACCGTCCTGTGTGCTCACAATAAGAGCTCATATGTCATGGCTCACTTGACTTTACGAGAATATACCTAATTTTTATTTTGAGCTGTGTCATCTTCTTGGAGCTGGGGGAGGAAAGAAAAATAATGATTAATACATTTGTGTTACAGTTAGCATACAGTGTACATTGAAGGCATATCTCACCTCCCTCTCAAGTTTTTTTATTTCAAGGTCCAGTTTCCTAATTGTCCTCTTTTTTATTTCGGACTCCAGTGCAAGATTTTCCATCTTTTTCTTCTTGTACTGAATGTCTATGTCTGCCAGTTCTATTTGGCGCCGGAGGTGGTTGCCATACAACTTTCTGATAGCTTGTGAGCTCTGTGAACACAATACAATTAGCGCAGCTGGAATTTGGCAGGATGTGGTGTCCTTTTATTAATACGCACTATGTTGCCAGGCTGGTTTTCCCACTGTATAGCATCTGGGTCCTGTAAAAGAAATTAGATTTTTTGATTTTGATGAGGACTCCTCACCATTGTAGAGTAAATAGTACTTTCACAGTCTTAACATGATACCTCATGCCTTCTGGAATCCAGAGAGATGGTCTCCTCCTCATCATCGTCTTCACCCTATCACATTTAATCGGATTCATATTGAAGCTAGTAGACAAGACATGCCAGGCCTACAGTATGCCTTTGATGGAGTACTCACTGGATCAGCATCGTCTGGTGCTTGTGCTGGTGGCTCTAACAGGAACACAGTGCTGCCAGACACTGCAAGGCAATAGGTAAACCAAAGTCAGACAGTCCAAATTGATTCAATATGAATGTGGTTGTATCCCATGTAGAGATAGAAGGACATACCTTGAATGAAGCGGGTGGCATCTTGGGAGGAACCTATGCTCGTCTCTTTCCCCCCAGGGATCCCCTCTAAGACGGGCCTGCCTTTATTTAGCTCCAAGGCCATGTCCTCTGCTGGGGTAAGGTCAGCCTTTGGTGACCCACCACCCGTGCCTTGTCTGTGGGTATTCTTTTTCACTGCTAAAACAGTACAGACAATGTGTGAGCAGGCACCTTCTGGGTACAATATATGCTTGTGCTTTGTTAAATATTAGTCAGGGACCATACCATTCTGCAGAATGTTCTTGTATTTGATTTTGACCTGCTGCCATGTCCGTTTTGGCCCGTTCATGTTTAATCTACACACACACACACACACACACACATTTAATGGAGTCACACTGCAAAAAATTACTTGGTATTTTTGTCTTGTTTTCAGTAAAAATATAAAAAAAATTATCATAGCTTTATACAGTGTGATGGAGTTACTTTACACAATTTCACTCATATCTGCAGTGCATTTCAATTAAAAATTTAACCGTTTCATAATTACAGTACAACTGCATTTTTGGAGATGTGAATTAAATATTTGAATTGTAATTGTGATGTTTCAGCGGAGCAGTGACTGTGTAATTGTGCACTATTTACGCATTCAGGCGGTCTGCAATACTTTGCCACGCTTTTTCTCTTTGCTTTATCACTGTGGCGGTGTTGCCTTTCTTCTTAATTATATCTTTTACCTCCTCGTATGCCTCCATGAGGATTTGTGCTTCCGACGGGGAAAAGTACGCGGCTCTAGTTGCCATGGTAAATCAGTTAATCTGTGATCTGTGGCGGGGTCTATTTGAGTGAGCCGTGAGCGCGCACCTATCCAGGATTGGTTTCACCTGGTTTAATGAATCCGTGTCTGCTCATCCTGGCTTGGTCTTTGTGCAACCAATTAAGCCTGGACGCACATGTTTTGGCTTCATTGAGCTCAGCTGAGTCATTTATCCCGGATGTCTTAGTTCTACTTTTGTGCAACAGGCCCCAGGTCTTACCTAGTGTGCCTAGACAGTAAATATACTACGGGTATATGTATGCCCGCGGGCCTCTTGCCTAAGCACTCCCAAAGTGCCTTCTCCTTCCCCCCTGGGAACAAATGAAACAGAATAATTATTAACAATTTCACAAACACAGGACAAAGCAAAGCTGCTACCAACAACAACTAATATAGTACATACCAACACTTTCTGATACACAACCAACACTATCCAAAATATTAAATTCTATCTCTTATCTCTTATCTCTTATCTCTTATCTCTTATCTCTTATCTCTAAATCTCTACTCTCTCTCTCTCTTCTATTGAGCAGAACACTGGCTTTTATCTTCAGGTGGCAATGGTGATTAGACAGCTGCTTCTTGATGAGGGGGCGGGGTCAGCTCCAATCATCAATTAGCCTGGGGTTGACCAATCAGCTGGTTGGGGAGTACTTCCGGAAGCCATCTCCTGAAACACACACTAAAATACAAAACAGAACACAGAAACTGGGGAACGTAACAATATGTGGATATCGACTTTACCACTTCGGCATGCTTTTGTGGCAGAGTCGATGCCATGTAGTCCTACGGCCAGAAGGTTGAGGGTTTGCCGGCCACCACAGACGAGCCCACTTTCCCTTCCTATTTCATTAGGCCCACACTGTGATCAGAGCCAGCTGAAGACAATGATCAGCTAGCGGGAAATCAGATGTTGAACATTTTGATGCCATATTTATATAACATATATGCAATGGATTTTCCACCAACACGGACACCAACAGGTCTGTGTCAGTGCAACATAACCAATAAACACAGTATACTGACTTCAGCCACTTCAATATCACGGTTTGAGTTTTCAACACCACAATAAATAGACCATGTCGATCCCGAAAAACAGAAAATACATTCCTCCCCACCTTGTAGGCTTACCAAGTATCGAAGAGTCCTCTTGACAATCTCCAAATGTCATGAAACTTTTTTTTGGTGTTTTGTAACAGATATCTCTTTCCATTAACCAAATGGCCACGGCACAGTTTGGATTGATTGATTGATTGATCTGTCAGTTAACGTATTTCCATTGTGGTCCATATTATTATTGTTTTTATTTTACATACACACACAAATATATACATACTGTACATAGATACAGACACATTACAGAGATACAGACACAGTACAGAGATACAGACAGAAAAGGTTATACTGTTCTCACATTAGCCAGCTTTTGACGTTCTTTTAAAAAGTGGTTATGGTCGGTATGGCTTTGAGTTGCTGTGGTAGTTTGTTCCACTCGACAACACCGGTATATAAAAATGTGTTCTTACCAGATATACTTTTATTTTTAAAACAGTGAATATTAGAGTATCTGTCTCTGATATTATGCTGGAGGACATCTCTAACAAAGGAAAAATAGTTGGATAGGTACCTGGGGGCTGAGTCTGTGATAATGCTGTGGACTACGCCAAGTTTAATTAATAGTACTCTTTTTTTCCCCACAGATAGCCAGCCTAGCAGCTTAAAATGCTCGACATCCAGATGAGTGTGAATAGGGAGTACAATTATTACATGCTTGTTTTGGCTGGTTTGTAGCTTATTTTTTAACGTTTGAGGCTGCTGGTGAACCATGATGTGCAGGCATAATCAGTGACACTGGACTGGCACACTTGCCATAGCCTTTAGGGTGTCTATAGCTAGGTTTCCATCCAATTGGCAACAGATTTTTATGCTATCATTCTAAAAATCTGCATTAAAAAAATATGCACATTTTCCTATCAGAGTTGTGTTTCCATCAAATTAACCTGTTGCGGATAAAAGTCTGTCCATAAATAGGTAGTGCACATAAAAATAACTTTTCGGTTAAATTCCCATGTATCAGAATTTTTTTAACAAATTAAATGGGTTTCCATCGCATTTTCAACTCTAGGCCTACTGATGGATTTGTCACAAAAAAAATGTTGCGTAGGTATAGCTAATGTGCCCATTATGGTATTGGCACATGTGCTCTATCCAATAGCTCGCAAATATAGTGCAGGTATAGCCCACCTACATGATGAGATTATTTTGATTTGTCAAATGTCAGCCAAACTCATCACCGTGCACTTTCACCACCCTGTGAAGTTCATTATAACCTGTTTAATTTGTTGCCTTATAAACGGCATGCTTTCCTGAGTCCTTGTGGGAGAACCACACAACATATCACTAAAGCATTCCCAACGCCATTTCTCGAATAAGGAATTTTACTGACACAAAAAGATCCCACCTTGTTTAGCGTATTTTGTTTTGTCAACATTTGGAAAGTTTGCCAAATAAATTAGCTGTTTCCATCTATTTTCTTTTTATGGATACCTGGTTAATGTCAAACCGTTTTGAGGATGCTGGAGTTATATTTTGGTCGGACGTGTGTATGCCTACAGAAGACTTCGGAAGTAGCCTAATCGGATTAAAACATTGTGACTGGTTGTGTTTATGCCACATATAAAAGGTAATACATTTGAAAGTAAAATGAGAAATATTTCGGTTGTGTTGAAGGGTTAGAGTCTAGGTGCGCGAGGAATAGCCGCTCGGGCTGGAAAGGATGCGTTTGAAACTTTCCTGAATAACTGGGCTTGTCGGGAGCATATGTGGCCACATTATCATCGGACGACTTGGGAGAGTGATGATCTGCAACAGACTCTCAGTATCAGAAGTAAAAATACAACCAGAATGGCCTGCCACTGTTACTTTTTAGACCTGTATAAACTATCGAGAGTATTCCCACAACAGATCCACATGGAATGAAACATTCAACCCGCAGGGCTTTTGCGCCGTTATTCTAATGACATTTTCACTGCAGCCTAGAGTAGAATTGTTGAACTCACTTTAAAACAATAAAGCAATTATTGATTGCATTGTGGTGTTGTAGGCTAGTCTATGTAGTAGAATTGTATTGTCCCTAAACACGATCAATAGGGGAGCTGCATGCTACAATGATGCCTCTCCGCTGCCTCTCAGCTATTCCTATTTGTTCTTGTGGATTCATATTATAAATCGATGCAGTTTTGAATGCTTTTATGTGTGCTATGATAGCTATTGCAGATCTGGACAAACGACCCACCTACCGTTATTGTCACTGTGAATGGTGGATAGAGGGCCTGATAAACAGTTAGACAGGTAGACTACATTGACCTGTGGTATAGTAAAAATTAGCACGTGGAAAAGCCTAGTGCATACGGGAAGTACCGAAACACCTTAATGTAGGGGAGGGTGCATGCAAGCAGATGAGGAAATTTGGCTAGGATGGAAGAAATGATATAGCAAATGGAAACCAAGGAAAAAATGGACTACCCTCCCCTGGCCATTACATTGGGCAATGGCCAAAATAAATACCATCTGAATCAGGCTTAACCTGTCCTATCTGAAAGACACAGGTAGGGCAAGACTGCACAGCAGCACTTTAGAAACCAAAGCTAATTCAAATTACAGTTTTTCTAAAGTATTAGCATTAGTATTACCATAATGAAACCTGTATTTCATACAGCTGATACATGTTATTATTCTGAATCATTGTATTGAGGGTGTATGTGTACTGAGTGAAAGTTATCCTTCAACTCAGAGTAAATATGCATGTGCTTTGAACTTTGGGTTCAATCAATGGAAGCCTATTTCAGACGATCTGATTGACTTTCAGGGTTTTTGAATGGACCATTTACATTTTTCACCGTCCACTGCCGGGAGAACCCACACAGTTTCTCTCAACCCCACAGAAGATGAATCCAACCCTGGCTTTGCTGCTGCTCTGCCAGCTTGCCTTGTATACGTCAGTGACATGCAAGAAAGGTACGGTTAAAAATGTATTTTTCATTTACAGAATACAGTGGGGCAAAAAAGTATTTAGTCAGCCACCAATTGTGCAAGTTCTCCCACTTAAAAAGATGAGAGAGACCTGTAATTTTCATCATAGGTACACTTCAACTATGACAGACAAAATGAGAAGAAAAAAATCCAGAAAATCACATTGTAGGATTTTTAATGAATTTATTTGCAAATGATGGTGGAAAATAAGTATTTGGTCAATAACAAAAGTTTCTCAATACTTTGTTATATACCCTTTGTTGGCAATGACAGAGGTCAAACGTTTTCTGTAAGTCTTCACAAGGTTTTCACACACTGTTGCTGGTATTTTGTCCCATTCCTCCATGCAGATCTCCTCTAGAGCAGTGATCTTTTGGGACTGTTGCTGGGCAACACAGACTTTCAACTCCCTCCAAAGATTTTCTATGGGGTTGAGATCTGGAGACTGGCTAGGCCACTCCAGGACCTTGAAATGGTTCTTACGAAGCCACTCCTTCGTTGCCCGGGCGGTGTGTTTGGGATCATTGTCATGCTGAAAGACCCAGCCACGTTTCATCTTCAATGCCCTTGCTGATGGAAGGAGGTTTTCACTCAAAATCTCACGATACATGGCCCCATTTATTCTTTCCTTTACACAGATCAGTCGTCCTGGTCCCTTTGCAGAAGAACAGCCCCAAAGCATGATGTTTCCACCCCCATGCTTTACAGTAGGTATGGTGTTCTTTGGATGCAACTCAGCATTCTTTGTCCTCCAAACACGACGAGTTGAGTTTTTACCAAAAAGTTATATTTTGGTTTCATCTGACCATATGACATTCTCCCAATCTTCTTCTGGATCATCCAAATGCTCTCTAGCAAACTTCAGACGGGCCTGGACATGTACTGCCTTAAGCAGGGGGACACGTCTGGCACTGCAGGATTTGAGTCCCTGGCGGCGTAGTGTGTTACTGATGGTAGGCTTTGTTACGTTGGTCCAAGCTCTCTGCAGGTCATTCACTAGGTCCCCCCGTGTGGTTCTGGGATTTTTGCTCACCGTTCTTGTAATCATTTTGACCACACGGGGTGAGATCTTGCGTGGAGCCCCAGATCGAGGGAGATTATCAGTGGTGTTGTATGTCTTCCATTTCCTAATAATTGCTCCCACAGTTGATTTCTTCAAACCAAGCTGCTTACCTATTGCACTGTAGATGTTACACAAGATGCTTTAGCTGTATTTCATATGTGTTTTTATATAATTTACAGCGTAACATTTATGTTCGTCTATCAATATTCCCATTTATCCTCAGTATGTGGCCACCCGCCCGTGACCGACGGTATGGATACACTGGGCCTAAAGCGTGTGTATGAGATTGGAAAAGAGGTGACCTTGGCGTGTGAGCGTGGATAGACACCTGGGAAAGCCAAGACTGCCAAGATCACCTGCTCAGCCTCGGGAGAGTGGACCAAACTGGACCTTGTGTGTTCTCGTAAGTTCCACCCCATTCACAAAACATCCATTACATAATGTGAAGCATAAATTCAGGTAAATTGTTGGGTTTTCCAGAAATCCTGGTTGGACGATTCCAGATTCCTTGCTTATTAGTTCCTGATTCAAAGGACTCTTCGAACTGGGATTTATCGAAAACCTGGGAATTTTCGGAACGTTCCTGAGAATTCTGGAACCCTAAAGTCACCTATACAGTACCATGGACAGTCCATACTTTAGCAAGGGGCTAGGGATATGGGAATATTTTTTTTTAAACAACATTAAAGGCATAAATCATATCCACGTGAATCTTCTACGTTTTTGACACAGCAAAGATGTGTCCTCTCCCCAAGCCTATGCAAAAGCCAGGGATGATTGACGTGCCTCTCAAGAGTGTACTCAACTACACATGTGATGACGTGTGAGGGAAATACAGTGTGGTTTAGTTCTGACTACATTTTGCTGACTCTGCATCTCAGACCAATAAGAATTTGTGTTCTTCAGGTACGTCATGAGCCAATGAGTGTGTGTTTACACAACGGTACCCTCAGTGCACCACCACCAATGTGTAAAGGTATACCATACCTCAAGAACGTAATCTTGCTTTTCTCCATTGTTTGTCTAAATATGGAAATATAGTCTCAATTATTTAAAATATTTCTTCCCTGCAGCTGTGAGTTGTGATCTGCCTCAAGCACCTAAGCATGGTAAAATTGTCTATGACAATAAGAAGTTCACTGGCAATGAAATCCAGTACGGACAGAGTTGGACGTATGAGTGTTTGCCGCCAAGAGCTCCCATTGGCAACGAGAGAAGATCGTGCCTGGCCAGTGGAAACGTGACTGAGCTCCCGGTATGCAAGGGTAGGTGCAGACAGTGGCAGCATAAGCCAAATGGTTTGTGAACAAATCTCATTGGTTGAGAAGTTTTTGAGTGACATCTGTTTGAACCACTAATAAATTATCAATGATCTTTTAGGTCACATTATTACATGGGTCTAGCCTTTTGGGGGCCCTACTTGAGATTTGGTTGCCCCCCCCAAAATGTTTTATAGTTAATTCCCTGCAATTCTACCCATTTTGCCATGGGGTGGAGATCATTTTTTAAAGTTTTAAAGCTAATTTCCTGCAATTCTACACATTTTGCCATTGCTTATGCTGTGTTGAGTGAGAGTGACTAACAAAAGCAATAGGGGCCCATTGGAGGTCAGGGCCCCTGGGCACGTGCCTGGTCAGTTTTTGGACAGATAGCTGGCTAGACTAATTTACCAATCTTTGTTAGCTGACATGGCTAATTGAGTGACGCACAACCAAATTTTGAACCTGCACCTTGTGTATTCTATTATCCTAACTCTCAACAGTAAGTTGAGACCCTGAATTCCTCAAAATAAATACAAATAAAATGTGAGGGTCCCTAACGGCATGGGAACCGCTTATGTCGCTAATGCCTGGAGCCGGCCCCTGACGATGATTCTCTAAAATTGTTATTGTTCATCTACTCCAAGTGGTGATAATTGATCAATTTGCATAATTCTGTCTTCCTCTGTTTCTGCCTTAATTTTAAAAAAGTAATTTAGATTAACCCTGACAATATTACTTGAAACAAGTTATTGCATTGTTCATACACTTTCACTAGCCCTCGACTTTTCTGACCTGTTGCAGAGGTGAGTTGCTCCATCCCACCAACGATAGACCACGGCCTCATCACCTTTGCTGTGATGAGGGAGGCTGGCTACAAGGAGAAGGTCAAGTACCAGTGCCAGGAACACTACGTTCTGGACGGCTCTGAGGAAATACAGTATCAGAATACAGGCAACTGGTCCCGTTTGTAGAGGTGAGTCAATGAGTCAGTGTAGGGTGAAGTTGCCCTTAGACCCTGATCTTCAGGTCAGTTTTGCATTTCCCTCACTAATGGTTAAGGTTAGGATTGGAGGAGGGGAAGCTGACCCTAGAGCTGTACATAGAGGAGGCTGGTGGGAGGAGCTGCAGGGGGACGAGCTCATTGTAATGGCTGGAATGGTTTAAATGGAACCGTATCAAACATATGGAAACCACATGTTTGACTCTGTTCCGTCTATTCCGTTACAGCCATTACAATGAGCATGTCCTCCTATAGCGCCTCCCACCAGCCTCCTCTGCTGCACATAGGGGAAAGTTCACACCCGAGCCATTGAGTCATAGAAAAGGTTGCACTGTTGTTACTCTTGTGGGAACGTCACTCGTGTGTGTCTGTATATCGAACCAGCTTGTTGACTCACGTGTGATTAGATGTGTATCAGCAACCATTTATTTCATCTTTGATGACTGGAATGATTGCGTCACGAGAGTGTACTGCCGTTGTGCCTTTGAGCAAGGCACTGCATTCCCAAAACTTCTCCGGGGTCGCTTGCTGTGTGGCTGACCATGTGTTGCTCCCAACCTATTGTGTACGTGGTGTGTCAGGTTGGGTACTAATACAGAAGAATCTCCATGATCTATTTCATTCTATTCGATTCAATTCTAAACTGAGAGTCATGTTGCTTTGCTTGTCTTCGCTTTACTGCAGCCCCCTGTAAAGTTAACATCAACAGAGGTCGCATCTTCTACCACGCCAAGAAGATCTGGATTGGGGATCTGAAACCCAATAGAGTCCTTCACGGGGAGTCTGTTGTGTTCTACTGTCTGAACAAGGAGCTGAAGTGTGGCCTTCCAGTAGCAAGTCAGTGCATCGACGGCACACTCAATACCCCAGAATGTTTTAAAGGTGAGACCTGTCTATACCAAAATAACATGGTCACGTTCATTATGGCATTTTACAACGTAAATCAAAAATGAGTGTTTCTTATTGGACACGTGTCGTCGTCTCTCCATGTTTCAGTCCATTTTCTTCCGTTTGATGACTAATGAACACGACCCAGAGTAAAATGTGTTGTGGTCACATTTTTAAAGCTTCCCAAACGCTGCTTAGTTGAGTCCTTTTAATATTCTCACAACTAAAATGCCAAATGTGTTTGTGTGTCTGTCTTTCTCTTAGAACCAGGCAAGATGGAGTACACCCTCAAGCCCAAATCACTTCCATCTGAGATTGCGATGTGTCCTGCCGACCTAACAAAACAAACACAATACGAAGAGGAAAAATAGGGCAAATAAATTACAAATAAATATGACTTTTTAAAAATGATCAGTTTATTACTTTGTGTCCAAATAATCCAGCCCTGCTTTGCTAATAACCTGTTATATCCATAACTTTAATGAGCCTGAATTTGATTGCCTGTTTAGTATAGTACATGATACCTGAAAACAACACTAGATGTCAGTATAAGATTATAGTATTTGGAAGCTCTGCTCATACACAAAGGGCTCTGCAGTTTTGGGAGAGAAAAACAAGTTACTTTTTAACTAAGAGTAAACAAACCTCTGTTTTGACTTGAACTCGATATCTGATGGAACTCTTGCCATTTTGCAACAAGAACATCGAACGCAAACTGTATGAGATTACAAATGCATGTCCTGCAGGTTAACAGGTACAAGCACACAAATAAAGATTCATAGTAGTAGGTCTGCGTATGTAGATCTACACCACTGCATCATCTAGCCACATCAATGTTATAGTGCTAGAATAGTTTCAGTCCAACTTTATTGTACCACATAAATGGATTGAAAGCACATTCTATTTTGCAACCATGATTTGGTGACGAGAACTGGTGATGTTGATGGGTACTAGGAATAGGGGTGGGGCATATAACCAGTAAGGCTCACAAAGGTCTGGTGTTTTACAGAAATAGTAAAAGACTCAGAGGTTGCCTCATTCTGCGTTGTCATCAGCCCTTATCTATTTACTTTGAGTAACACAAAAAGTTGTGAGCGCCAATGACGTTCTGATTTTTACCCTTGAAAGCAGAGAGGAGAGACGCTCTTTCCACACCACAGACAATGGCCCCAAGTCTGTATTTGCTGCTGATCTGTCTGCTTGCCTTGTATACACCAGTGACATCCAAGAAAGGTACAGTATCTATTATTACGGTATCTACACTGAACAAAAATATAAACGCAACATGCAACAATTTCAACGATTTTACTGAGATACAGTTCATATGAGGAAATCAGTACATTTAAATAAATTCCTTAGGTCCTAATCTATGGATTTCACATGACTGGGAATACAGATAAGCATCTGTTCGTCACAGACACCTTTGAAAATAGTAGGGGCGTGGATCAGAAAACCAGTTCGTATCTTGTGTGACCACCATTTGCCTCGTGCAATGCGACACCATCTCCTTCGAATAGAGTTGATCAGGCTGTTGATTGTGGCCTGTGGAATGTTGTCCCAAGCCTCTTCAATGGCTTTGTGACGTTGCTGGATATTGGCGGGAACTGGAACACGCTGTCGTACATGTCGATCCAGAGCATTCCAAACGGACTCAATGGGTGACATGTCTAGTGAGTATGCAGGCCATGAAAGAACTGGGACATTCTCAGCTTCCAGGAATTTTGTACAGATCATTGCAACATGGGGCCATGCATTATCATGCTGAAACATGAGATGAGGATGGCAGATGAATGGCACGACAATGGACCTTGCGACAATATATCTTTGTATTCAAATTGTCATGGATAAAATGCAATTATGTTGGTTGTCCGTAGCTTGTGCCTGCCCATACCATAACCCGACCACCACCATGGGGCACTCTGACAACGTTGACATCAGCGAACCGCTCGCCTGCAAAACGTCATACATGCCCAATACATTTGAAACCAGGATTCATCCTTGAAGAGCACACTTTTCCAGCATGCCAGTGGCTATCGAAGGTGAGCATTTGCGATGCCAAACTGCAGCCAGGTCAAGGCCCTGGTGAGGACAACGAGCATGCAGATGAGCATCTCTGAGACAGTTTCTGACAGTTTGTGCAGAAATTCTTTGGTTGTGCAAACCCACAATTTAATCAGCTGTCTGGGTGGCTGGTCTCAGACAATCCCACAGGTGAAGAAGCTGGTTGTGGAGGTCCTGGGCTGACATGGTTACACGTGGTCTGCGGTTGTGAGGCTGGTTGGATGTACTGCCAAATTCTTTAAAAGATTTTGGAGGCGGTTTATGGTAGAGAAATGAACATTCAATTGCACGCTCCCTCAACTTGAGACATCTGTGACATTGTGCTGTGTGACAAAACTGCAGATTTTAGCGTGGCCTTTTATTGTCCCCAGCACAAGGTGCACCTGTGTAATGATCATGCTGTTTAATCAGCTTCTTGATATGCCACACCTGTCAGGTAGATGGATAATCTTGGCAAAGGAGAAATGCTCATTAACAGGGATGCAAACAAATGTGTTCACAACATGTGAGAGAAATAAGATTTTTGTACGTATGAAACATTTCTGGGATCTTTTATTTCAGCTCATGAAACATGGGACCAACACTTTACATGTTGCGTTTATATGTTTGTTCAGTATGTCCCAGCTTTGGCCTGTTGATTTAGAAGCCTTTTGTGTTTCTGTGCTGTATGCTGTGTATGCTGTTCAATATTCCTACGTACTCTCCGAGTGTGTTTAGGCAAATGGGCTTGTGTTATGTTGACAAATACTTTCAGTTACTGTAAGCTGAAAGTAAAAATACACTTTAATAGTCCACCTACCTTTATGCTCAACAAACTATCACTAGACTACAAGTAACATGTCTGGGGAGTTGCACGGGCACTTCTTTGGTTAATCTGTGTCCACGCTTTTTTCTGTGTGTGTGTGTGTTTCTGTGTGTGTGTTTTATTGATCCATCCCGTTACCTGTCTGCCCCCTCAGAATGTGATCGCCCGTCCCTGGGTGACGGTATGAACCCGGAGGCACTCCAGAGGGTGTACTCCCCCGGAGACGAGGTGGTGCTGTCGTGTAAACGAGGATATACACCCACCTCAGGCTCTCGCACAATCATCTGCACTGCTAGCGGACAATGGACCAAGTCTAGACTCAAGTGCTCAAGTAGGTCGCTGTTATAAAGTTTGACCAAAAACAGTAGTACTGTTCATGTATCATAATTTGATACTCAAAAAAACATTCCATGTATTATCAGTTGATACTCACTATATTGCAAGTATTATCAGTTGATACTCAGTATATTCCATGTATTATCAGTTGATACTCAATATATTACAAGAATGATCAGTTGATACTCAGTATATTGCAAGTATTATCAGTTGATACTCAGTATATTCCATGTATTATCAGTTGATACTCAGTATATTCCATGTATTGTCAGTTGATACTGAGTATATTACAAGTATTATCAGTTGATTAGTTGGTATCCTTCACACTGGCGCCCCACAGGGGTGTGTAATTAGGTCCCTCCTGTATTCCCTGTGCACCCACGACTGCGTGGCCAAACACGACTCCAGCACCATCATTAAGTTTGCTGACGACACAACAGTGGTAGGTCTGATCACCGACAACGATGAGACGGCCTATAGGGAGGAGGTCAGAGAACTGGCAGTGTGATGCCAGGACAGAAATCTTTCCCTCAATGTGAGCAAGACAAAGGAGCTGATCGTGGACTACATGAAAAGGCGGGCCGAACAGGCCACCATTATCATCGATGAGGCTGTAGTGGAGAAGGGTCGAGAATTTCAAGTTCCTTTGTGTCCACATCACCAACAAACTAACATGGTCCAAACATACCAAGACAGTCCTGAAGAGGGCACGACAAAACCTTTTCCCCCTCAGGAGACTGAAAAGATTTGGCATGGGTCTCCAGATCCTCAAAAGGTTCTACAGCTGCACCCTCGAGAGCATCCTGACTAGCTGCATCGACCGCCTGGTGTGACAATTGCTCGGCATCTGACCGTAAGGCGCTACAGAGGGTAGTGCGGACGGCCCAGTACATTAGTGGGGCCAAGCTTCCTGCCACCCAGGACCTATTTAATAAGCGGTGTCAGAGGAAAGCCCATAAAATTGTCAGAGACTCCAGTCACCCAAGTTATAGACTCTTTTCTCTGCTACCGCACGGCAAGCGATACCGGAGCGCCAAGTCTAGGACCAAAAGGCTCCTCAACAACTTCTACCTCCAAGCCATTAGACTGCTGAACAATTCATAAAAATCGCCACCGGACATTTTACATTGACTCCCCCCTCTTGTACACTGCTGCTACTCGCTTTTTGTTTGTTACCTATGCATGGTCACTTCGCCCCCACCTACATGTACAGATTACCTCAACTAGCCTGTACCCCCGCACACTGACTCTGTACCGGCGCCCCCTGTATATAGCCCTGTTATTCTTATTCTTATTGTGTTACTTTGTATTATTACTTTTTATTTTAGCCTACTCGGTACATATTTTCTTCTTCTTGAACTGCACGGTTGGTTAAGAGCTTGTAAGTAAGCATTTCACAGTAAAGTCGACACTTGTTGTACTCGGCGCATGTGGCAAATAGTTTGATTTGATTTGATACTCATTGATGGAACTGTTGAACATTGCTGACTGATTCCTTTTGACTTCTGATGCAGCAAAGAGTTGCTCTTTCCCAGAAGCATTAGACCACGGAGACATGGAGTTTCTGGACATTGTCTACCAGAGTACCATCAACTACACCTGCCATGAGGGGTATGAGGAATACCATTTACAAATTCGATTTAGTGTCTCGTTGACGACTGGCCATCTCTCCGTGCTGTCAACGTCTATAACATGTTATTGTATCAAACACATGTAAAGTAGGTCAAAGTTCAAATCACTGTATACCCATACACCTAATATAGTGTGTACTTGATGTTTTTTTTGTTATATAATTTGACAGATTACGGTAATGTGGTCTACAGGTATATCCTGCAAGGAGCCAGTACCATTGAGTGCTTGTATGACGGACAATGGAGTGATCCACCACCAAAGTGTACACGTAAGTGTCTGCCTTATACCGAAATGCGTAGCTACTCTAGCACTTAACAGTAATGATTCCAAATGACCTCACATTGATAATGCATACAAACTCACATTGATAATTACAAATCTATAAGCACAATGTAAACGTGGCCTTATTGCTGTAATTGTAAAGAGCATTCTACAATGTGTAAAACTGAGATTTGAATAATGGCTTTACTGTAGGCTACATTATTCATATTCATATGTTACATCATATGTCTCTGACAAAAATATAGAGAATATCATGTATTTTGATCAAATGTGCTTGATTAATGAGCATGTGAATGAAATCTCTCTCCTCTGTTAGCGGTGACGTGCGGTCTTCCTCCAATACCTAAATATGGGAAAATAGTCTACGACAGAAAGTTCACAGGCAACACGACTGTGTTTGGTTTTGGGGGAACCTACGAGTGTCTCCCTCCACTTGTCCTCGTAGGCAATGAGAGGGGATCGTGCAGCACCAACGGAGACTGGACTGAGCCACCAGAATGTAAATGTAGGTACAGTGTTATCAGTCAAAGGCTCTGATCTGTTGTATTGCTGCAGGTAGCCTAGCGCAGGAATGGGTAACTTTGATGGTGGCGGGCGCTGGTTTGACTACCCAAGCCGACAAGGTGGAAAATCTGTCGATGTGCCCTTGAGCAAGGCACTTAACCCTAATTTGCTCCAGGGGCACTGTATGTGACAATAAAACATCTTTATATTTATTGCTGAACACTTCATGTCACCTCCGTAAAATGTGCAATTCATAACTTTTGTAAACTGAGGGGATGGTTATTAGTGTAACCGTTTGGTTACTTTTCGTTTTGGCCAGATATGTTTGTGATACCTCTGAGGAAACGAAATGAAATACAAATTGCACCTGTGAAGTGGTAGTAAATGACAAGTGATTTGCTTTGTGGATGAAGTTTATGTGGTATATTCTGAACACACACTAACCCTGACTGACCTCTATTTGTTTCCAGTGGTGACCTGTTCAGCTCCAACAGACCTCAACAACGGCTACATGACCGTTAGTAATAAGAGGGAGCACGGCTTCAAGGAGACTGTCAGATATGGATGTGATATAGACTATGTCCTGGATGGGCCTGTGGAGATCGAATGTCTCAAAACAGGGGATTGGTCAATGAAGCCAGCTTGCAGGGGTAGGACCACAGATTTTGTGACAATTTTGTAATTTTTGCTTTTTTTATTACATTGCTGAACCAAACTTATTTGGTTACCTATCAAATCAGTGTTTTTGAATTAGCTGAATGTTGCTGTTTTTGAAATTCGAAATTCTTATTCATCATAATTTCCCTCTTTGTTCCACAGCTTCCTGCAAGGTAGGGATTAAAAGAGGACGCATTCTTTACAACGGAAGGACATTTTGGATAAAGGATTTCGAGCCCAATAAAATCTCACATGCGGAAGTCCTCTCGGTCTACTGTATGAACAAGGAAAAGAAGTGTGGCTATGCAGTGTCAACCCAGTGCATCGATGGAAAACTCAAGATCCCAGAATGCTTTGAAGGTGTGTTTTTTTTCTTGCTAGCTATTTTCGCTCTAAAAAAACCCCAACAACATTACCATCAAGTCTTAATGATGTGTGGGTGTTTTCCTTTCTAGAACCAAGTGATAAATTCGACGATGATTCCCTGCCATCTGAGATAGCCCAGTGCTGAAACTCAACTGTGCATGACAAAGCAAATCGAGACCGAGAACATTGATTGCCTGAATTAAATGTTAATAAAACCATGTGTATTTCTATGTAATGCTATGCATTTGTTCCTCGGGCAAGAAATTCTGTAGAGAACAAATTTTACGATGAATAAAAAATACTGTTTTCTTGTATGTTTGTAGATGATTTAACCCAACATCTTACCCAATAACAGTATAAGTTCAATTTACAAATGATGTCACATGATGTCAGTGTTGTACAGCTGTGAGATACTCTGTCAGGTCAAGTGATCAGGAAAATCTCAAACATGTATGTATGCAAACACACGCACGCGCTCGCACGCACGCGCGCACGCACACACACACACACACACACACACACACACCAAACTCATTGCTACACCACAGGCACACACTGTCGACAGACAACACATCAGCTGACAAGTCAGCTGTCAGCTCCCAAAATAATACATTTTTTACTACAAAACAGAACTCTACCTTCCTATCCAGTGATTCATATCATAACCATACAGTTGACTGCAAGGAGGCCACAGTGCAATCCCATCCCGGTAACCCAAACCGCTTTGCATGTCTATTCTAACAGAGATTAGCCCTTTGTTGCTCTTTCCCCGCTATGCGGTTGGTTTGATCCTCTGTCCTTGGCCGTCAGCTGGTGGTCAGAACTATTTCCCCCCCTCGCGGGGGCGGCCGGTTGATTGTACTGAGTCATGAGAACTGACTCTCCTTCCCCGCTGGGGCAGCGAGGCAGGACATGAAAGAACTGCAGAGGCCGACTGTAGGTGGAGTCACAAGGGTTTCCAGTGGTTACTGAATGGAGGGAGGGAGACAGAGAGAGAGAGAGAGATGGGGGGGTTGGTGTTGTAAGAGTACTTCAGACAGACAATTTGTTTCTGTTTACGTATCCCACCATAGAAAGAGAAAAGAGATAGAAAATACATTTCTTCAATGCCTCAGGACGTGCCACGGCCGCACTTGAACAGTTTTCAGAACACTTCCAAACACGACAGCATGTTCACCAACCAACTATAGCCCGACACTAACTATTTCACACAAATGTATTCAACGTATTTCACAAAATATTAATCTGGACCAAATGTCGGCAAAGTTGCGGAGAAGTTCTTTAGATATTGACTTTAAATGAGGCCTGGCACGAGCGCTCCTCCATGACATGAATGCAATGCACTGACGTCCGTTAATAAACCCTTTTCTCCGTCTTTCTGAGGATGAAACAAGTCTCCCTGTTTCATGTTGATTCCTCTTGATGCATTATTTATTGTTGTGAAGAGATGCACTTTATTAGTTGCTATCCGACGTCACATGCAGGCCGTTTGGCCCCTTTGAAATGCGTTTTCTGACTCCAAACGATTCTTGTCTTTCTCTCTCTCCCGTCTTCCGCTTTCTCTCTCTCTCTGTCTCTCTCTCTATCTCCCCTTGACACTTGTTTGCTTTCTCGCTTTCTATACCCCTTTTCTCCCCTCTCTCAGTAACCCTCCGTGGCAAAAATCTATCCAAGTGAGATAAGTTGTATCCTAAGGAGAGTAGATGTTGTTTCGTGGTTGTTTCATGATCGTTTCATGGTTGAAGACACAACCACGGGCAGTGTCCAGTATCTTTCCAGCGTTAGTACCATTAGCGGTAATGCGAGGCGGTAATGCGAGGCAGTAACGCGGGGCAAATTCAGATCATTTGCTTGGAGTTATTTGAGTTGATGGAGAAGCAAGAATTGATGCTTTTTGGTATTAGAATGTGTTTTATGTGAGAGTTGATATGGATTGTTTGTTTCATACAGTACATGGCCACTAGTCTAGATGGTGAGCTACACCTGCCTGGGAAGCAGAAACACCCAGTGTTGGGTTGGGTTGAAGAGCAAGATGCAGGAGACATGAACAGGCTCCTGTAGTATGAATCGCTGATTGAATCCAACCCAGCTAGCAATATGATTTCTATCGGAAGCTATAAGCGGAGGACAGGAGAAGAGTGGAAGAGTGGTTGGTGTTAGATTGAAATGATCAGAGAAATAGAATCTGATTCCATTCTAATCTGTATTCTGAGGTGTGGTGATGTATTACCTCAGGAGGCCTCCCGTCCTCCACCCCTGGTCTCTGCCATAGAGCATGCTGGGACATGGAGTCCAGTACAGTTCAAAGGCCACCGGTCTAAGCAGTCCTAATTGATGGACAGAACAGCATCTGTTCTCTCCCAGACACTCATTAAAGCTCCCTTCTTTATCTATGGCTCATCTATGGTGACAGATGCATCTACTGGCTTTGGTTACTCCCACACAATGGTTATGGGAGGAAATAGGATAAACATGTGGGTATGGAGTTCTGAAAGATAAATAATTTTGACTGTTTTTTCAAGGTGAATACTAGGATTTTGCGTTGGCGAGTTCCCAGAATTAGTTTTTCCCAATTCCACCCACAAAAGATTTGTGGCCACACGTAATGGACATATTGCAACATCATAAGGGAAAACCCTAATTGGTGACATTCGGGAAAACACAATGCCTGACCTCAGGTCTGCATGACCACCAGTTGCCTCAAGTTGTCCACTCCCGCCAGCTAGTGGCATCAGGATGGGATGGAGTCGATAGACAGAGTTTCAAAGTCAAACAGTCCTCTTCTTGAGTCAGATGGTTGGCCTCATTTAAGTAACATTAAAGTACAATGTTTGTTCCAATCCAAATGAGGGCTTGTTTTGTTAATCATCGTGCTCCCACTGATTTGAATCAAATCAAATCAAATCAAATCTTATTAGTGACATGCGCCGAATACAACAGGTGTAGACCTTACAGTGAAATGCAGGCAATGTGAATAGTCTGGGTAGCCATTTGACTAGATGTTCAGGAGTCTTATGGCTTGGGGGTAGAAGCGGTTTAGAAGCCTTGTGGACCTAGACTTGGCGCTCCGGTACCGCTTGCCATGTGGTAGCAGAGAGAACAGTCTATGACTAGGGTGGCTGGAGTCTTTGACAATTTTCAGGGCCTTCCTCTGACACCGCCTGGTATAGAGGTCCTGGATGGCAGGAAGCTTGGCCCCAGTGATGTACTGGGCCGTTCGCACTACCCTCTGTAATGCCTTGCGGTCGGAGTCCGAGCAGTTGCCATGCCAGGCAGTGATGCAACCAGGCAGAATGCTCTCGATGATGCAGCTGCAGAACCTTTTGAGGATCTGAGGACCCACGCCAAATTTTTTCACTCTCCCGAGGGGGAATAGGTTTTGCCGTGCTCGCTTCACGACTGTCATGGTGTGCTTGGACCATGTTAGTTTGTTGGTGATGTGGACACCAAGGAACTTGAAGCTCTCGACATGCTCCACTACAGCCCTGTCGATGGGAATGGGGGCGTGCTCGGTCCTCTTTTTCCTGTAGTCCACAATCATCTCCTTTGTCTTGATCACGTTGTGGGAGAGGTTGTTGCCCTGACACCACACGGCCAGGTCTCTGACCTCCTCCCTATAGGCTGTCTCGTTGTTGTCGGTGATCAGGCCTATCACTGTTGTGTTTTCGGGAAATGTAATGATGGTGTTGGAGTCGTGCCTGGCCGTGCAGTCATGAGTGATCAGGGAGTACAGGAGGGGGCTGAGCATGCACCCCTGAGGGGCTCCTGTGTTGAGGATCAGTGTTGCAGATGTGTTGTTACCTGCCCTTACCACCTGGGGGCGGCCCATCAGGAAGTCCAGGATCCAGTTGCAGAGGGAGGTGTTTAGTCCCAGGTTCCTTAGCTTATTGATGAGCTTTGAGGGCAGTATGGTGTTGAACGCTGATCTGTAGTCAATGAATAGCATTCTCACATAGGTGTTCCTTCTGTCCAGGTGGGCAAGGGCAGTGTGGAGTGCAATAGAGATTGCATCATCTGTGGATCTGTTGGGGCGGTATGCAAATTGGAGTGGGTCTAGGGTTTCTGGGATGATGGTGTTGATGTGAGCCATGACCAGCCTTTCAAAGCACTTCATGCTTGTAAGCAGGAATCAGGAGGATAGAATTATGGTCAGATTTGCCAAATGGAATGCGAGGGAGAGCTTTGTATGCGTCTCTGTGTGTGGAATATAGGTGGTCTAGAGTTCTTTTCCCTCTGGTTGCACATTTAACATGTTGATAGAATTTAGGTAAAACTGATTTAAGTTAAGTCCCCGGCTACTATGAGCGCCGCATCCGGGTGAGCATTTTCTTGTTTGCTTATACAGCTCATTCAATGCTATCTTGGTGCCAGCCTCTGACTATGTTGGTATGTAAACAGCTTATCATGAGAAACTCTACCTCAGGCGAGCAATGGCTCGAGACTTCCTTAGATATTCTGCACCAGCTGTTGTTTACAAAAATACATAGACCGCCGCCCCATGTCTTACCAGACGTCGCTGTTCTCTCTTGCCGGTACATCATTGATATTGTCGTCGTTCAGCCACGACTCCGTGAAGCATAAGATATCACAGTTTTTAATGTCCCGTTGGTAGTTTAATCATTCCAATAACTTGTCAATTTTATTGTCCAAAGATTGCATGTTTGCGATCAGAATTGAGGGGAGTGTTTTTTTTGGGATCACCGCCTACTCCTCAGAAGGCAGCCCGCCCTCCGGCCTCTCTTTCTCCGCCTCCTCTTCACGCAGATCACTGGGATTGGGGCCTGTTCCCGAGGGAGCCGTATATCCTCTGCCTCTGGCTCGTCAGAGTCGTGAAAGAAGAAAAAGGATTCTGCTCGTCCATGGTGAGTAATCGCAGTCCTGATGTCGAGAAGTTATTTTCGGTCATGAGAGACGGTAGCGGCAACATTTATGTACAAAAATAGTCAAAAAATAAGTTACAAACAACGCAGATAAACAAACAAAAGAACACAATCGGTTGGGGGGCACGTAAAACGTCTGCCTTCTGCTCCGGTGCCATTTTCCGACTGAAGCGTCTCCCGAGGCCTGAGATAAGAGACGGGGAACCACATCAGTGGTTGTGTCAAATGTCAGTCAGCATTGCATGGTCTGATGCACGAGTAGCAGCCTGGTTAATGGTTCATACTGAGGCTATCTTCTTCACACCAGCAGTAGACATCAATGCAGGTGGTGTGGTGGAGACATACGATTCAGTGTAACCAAATACTGCAAAGGCAGTACTGCGGACTCTACCTTGGTGGGGTGGAGCTGCTTAGATTAGCGCACCAGCATGATCCTGGAATCAAAGCCAAATGCCATAGGGGAGAGAGAGAGAGAGAGAAAGAGAGAGGTTTTTGATAACATCTGGTTAGTTGGCTTGGTGAGACTTATCCCGACCTAACATTTTCTTCCTGATGTGGTTCCCCGTCTCTTATCTCAGGCCTCGGGAGACGCTTCAGTCAACGGTGAATAAGCCTTCATGCCCTGAGTTGGTTTTCGCCCTTCTTTTACTCATCCCCACCCCTCTCTCTCTCTCTGCCCACACCGCCACCACACCCCGGTCTCTCCTGGCAGGACTAATCCTACCTCGTAATCAGGGTGAAGACGTGAGGCTTTGCCATTCTCTGTGTCAGTCAGGGAAAATGGCCAACCTTGACTACGTTCGTAAGTGTAGAAGCTGTGTAGTTGTAGGGGCTTACTTGTGTAGCTATGTGGTAGATGCCCATGTATGTGCCACTGGTTTAGATTTTTGGGTTGCACCCCAAATGGCTCCCTATTCCCTAATAGTGCACTTCTTTTGACCAGGGCCCATAGGGTGTAGGGTGCCATTTGAGGCACCTCCATGGTGATTTTTGTCCCGTCACAACTGAGTAATCCAGTCTGAGAGGATTACTGGGAAACCAGTCGACGTCACGACGTGTGTCACACTTTAACGTGACTCCACTTTGTCACCACACAGCTTTGATCTATGGGGTGTCTTCCTCAAGCCTTCTTTAGATAACAAAGTTACAATACATTAAAACACACAGTCAAGTCTTTCATGCAAGTCTTGTGAAAGCGGAATAAATAAGTGAATCCACTTCAATCCTGGCTTTGTTGAGAGGATGCAGCTGGGGATGGAGGGATGCAGGGGTGGATGGCACCAGGCCCTGGCATTGTTTGCCCTACCACTGCCTATAACCGAACTGTGGTGCCTGACTGGCGTCCTCCGTAGACCAAGCAAGGTCATGTCGTCACCCATATGAAAGAGACAGGGGTTTAGTCACCCTTTGAAAAGCAATGAAGCTGGTTACTATCTGTCCACTGCTAATGATGGTCACACGCACACACACAGACACACAGGCACACACACACACGCACGCACGCATGCACACACACGCGCGCACGCACACACACATACAAAGCATTACAGATAGCCATCGTGTCTCTCTTCTCGGAAGCCACAAACACCAAACGAGGCCTAGTCGCTAGAGAGGACAAATATGTTGTCTGACAACAGAAAGTTGCTTTGGAGTCTGTTTCATTGCCTCCGGATGACTTATGTTACAGGATTATACTTCTGCGTCTCCATGTTGAACAATATGCTTTTTCCTCTCTCTTTTTGCCCTGAGTTGGTGGTGTCTTGTTAATTCTCTGTCTTTCTCTCAGATGTGGTTCTGGCGATTTCAGAATCCAACTTTTCACGTGGTATCCAAGTCCCTTTAGTCTAGGATTAGAAAGAAAGAGATAGAAGCAAACAGGTAGAGAGAGAGAGAGAAGGCAGAGAGAGAGAGAGAGATTTTTGATAACATCTGGGCAGTTGGCTTGGTGAGACTTATGCAAAGTGAATGGTTCACCGTTCTTTCCTTATCTGATTCCGTGCCTCCTCTTATCTCAGGCTTCGGAACACTCTTCAGCCGACTGTGGATAAGTCTTCATGCCCTGAGTTGGTTTTCGCCCCTATTTTACTCATCCCCCACCCCTCTCTCTCTCTGCCCACACCGCCACCACACCCCGGTCTCTCCTGGCAGGACTAATCCTACCTCGTAATCAGGGTGACGACGTGAGGCTTTGCCATTCTCTGTCTCAGTCAGGGAAAATGGCCAACCTTGACTACGTTCGTAAGTGTAGAAGCTGTGTCGTTGTAGGGGCTTACTTGTGTAGCTATGTGGTAGATGCCCATGTATGTGCCACTGGTTTAGTGTCATGGCCACGTCCCAAATGGCTCCCTTTATAGTGCACTTCTTTTGACCAGGGCCCATAGGGAGTAGGGTGCCATTTGGGACACCTCCATGGTGATTTATTTCCTGTCACAACTGAGTAATCCAGTCTGAAAGGATTACTGGAAAACCAGTCGACGTCACGACATTATGTGTCAAAATTTTACGGAACTCCACTTTGTCTCCACACAGCTTTGATCTATGGGTTGTCTTCCTCAAGCCTTCTTTAGTCAACAAAGTTACAATACATTAACACACACAGTCAAGTCTTTCATGTCAGTCTTGTGAAAACGTAATAAATAAGTGAATCCACTTCAATCCTGGCTTTGTTGAGAGGATGCAGCTGGTGATGGAGAGATGCAGGGGTGGATGGCACCAGGCCCTGGCATTGTTTGCCCTACCACTGCCTATAACCGGACTGTGGTGCCTGGCTGGCGTCCTCCGTAGACCAAGCAAGGTCATGGTCATGTCGTCACCCACATGAAAGAGACAGGGGTTTAGTCACCCTTTGAAAAGCAATGACGCTGGTTACTATCCATCCACTGTCAATTGACACACACACACACACACACACACACACACACACACACACACACACACACACACACACACACACACACACACACACACACACACACACACACACACACACACACACACACACACACACACACACACACACACACACACATCCACACAAAGCATCACAGATAGCCATCGTGTCTCTCTTCTCGGGAAGCCACAAAATCCAAACGAGGCCTAGTCGCTAGAGAGGACAAATATGTTGTCTGACAACAGTTTTTATTTTCGTCTCTGGCCGCCTTCAGAAAGTTGCTTTGGAGTCTGTTTCATTGCCTCCGGATGACTTATGTTACAGGATTATACTTCTGGGTCTCCATATTGAACAATATGTTTCTCCTCTCTTTTTGCCCTGAGTTGGTGGCGTCTTGTTAATTCTCTGTCTTTCTCTCAGATGTGGTTCTGGCGATTTCAGAATCCAACTTTTCAAGTGGTATCCAAGTCCCTTTAGTCTAGGATTAGAAAGAAAGAAAGAAAGAAAGAAAGAAAGAAAGAAAGAAAGAAAGAGAGGCAATCAGGGGGAGAGAGAGAGAGAGCACATCAGTTTTTCCCCCACTGAGGACAAACTTAAAAGGATTAGGGGAAGAAATATGAAAGCATCAAATGTTTCCCGTGTAATAAAAGTGTGTGTTATTTGTTGTCAGCTACAAAGTGGGATCAGCGGACTTCAAAGGACATCTGCTCGCTGTTCTAAAGTCACCAGATACATGGCTAATGTTGCCAGAGCCGTATAGAATGTTTACAGAATCGTGCTGGGTTTACAGCCAATTGGCAGCATCTTTGGAATTGGATGATAACAGATCTAAAAGCCGAGAGTTTGACCTATAATCACAACCATTTTCTTTCCTATTGATTTAAATGTATTTCGAGTAATTGATGTCCGGTTATGTTTTAGATGACCTTTGCTAGAGGGTTACCAGATGACGGCTTGGTTTCCAGTCATATTTTAGTAGACCACAAATAAAGGTGTGATATTATGGCATTACTTTTGCCATCGTTGGAATATTACGAACTGACACATGTACAATCGCACATGACCCTCTTATGCCCACCTCACACGTGGAAGCTCACTCTTTCTCTCTCACACACACATGTGGACAGAGAGGGACAGAGAGGGACAGAGAGGGACAGAGAGGGACAGAGAGGGACAGAGAGGGACAGAGAGGGACAGAGAGAGAGAGAGAGAGAGAGAGAGAGAGAGAGAGAGAGAGAGAGAGAGAGAGAGAGAGAGAGAGAGAGAGAGAGAGAGAGAGAGAGAGAGAGAGAGAGAGAGAGAGAGAGAGAGAGAGAGAGAGAGAGAGAGACCTACTTCACTTGACTTCCATCTGGACCAAATCTAGCTGGCGAGGGGAGGCAGATATCCAGAACCAAAGACATGCTTTTAAGTGAAACAATCCTTTTTCGCATCATAGGGTTTTTGTTGGTAATGCATCTGGGCAGTTCAAGTAGGATTTGATTACCATTGTATAATCTCTTTCTTTCTTTTTGAACATCTGGAGGCATGTCATTTTTCTCATTTCCAAGAGGTTCATTGGTCTTGGAAGTGAATGTTTTTGAGGTTCAACTTCATCAACATAAAATACTATGCGACTAAAATGTACTCAAAAGGAGTTTCCGCCAGCCATGCCCTGACTGTTCTATCAACTATATGCAGTAGCAGGAAGTTGCCCATAAGATGATTCATGTCTATAGCGTTTGGCAGTAGCAGGAAGTTGCCATTGATCGTTGAAAGAGATGTGGTTTAGGGTGACACAGCCCTGATACACACAAGCCAAAGAGAAGGAAGTGGCTTGCTTGCAGACAATGCCCCGAGGTGGCTTGATGTATGCCTTTAAAATAAACAGTTTGGGCTAGTAGGAAAAACAAGCGGCAAGCGGATACCGTTTGAACTGTGTTTTCATTGTTTACCGCACATTAAAAAGACAGGTGGTGTTGTTGGCGGCGGTTTGAAGTATAGCCGGGCACTTGTGGGAAGTGGAGCGAGAAAAGATGGCCGCCACTTTGTGGAGTTCTCAAATGTCATATTTCAAATGACAACCACAAGTGTTTAGAGGAAAGCCCAACCTTGCTCCGTTACCTGTACGTGTTAGGTAGAGTAGCCTACCTTGTGACTCCTGCCTGCTGGCCTTAGTTGAAATAGAGCAACACCGTCCTACTAGAAACCAGCCTCCTCTTTGATCTCTTCAACATGCTCTTCTTATATTTAATATACAAGACCACAGAAAAAGCATGGGGGAAAAAGCGCCACCTTCTTTGATGACCCCCTCTGGGTTCTTGTGAAGGGGTGCGTTGCAATGTAGATGACATAAATCATACAACTACATTTTTTTTGTTTTACCCACTGCACATAAGGCTCTATTGACGTTGACCTACATGCAATTTCAAACGAACGAGAAAAGAACTACTTTTCTATTTCAAAAACTGCGAAGGAAAAACGAACCGTGCCCGAGCTTACAGTAACTGCGATGACAGTTAGCCTTTTTCTCTGAGTTGTAAAATCCCACTGTTGAAAGTCACCTTTGATGTAATTCTCTCCATTTTTGACTTGTACAGTTCCATTTAACACCGAGCACAACTCAGCGTAACACTGACTGTCTCTCTCTCTCTCTCTCTCTCTCTCCCCCTCTCTCTCTCTCTCTCTCTCTCTCCCCCTAGCGATGTGCTGTGTTCAATTTGATAAACTCCCATCAAAGGGGCTCGCACTGACCCATAGGGCGTCTCAAATAATCTCTGTTGTTCATCATTACTGTAATTTAGTTATACCGAATCGGATCGGCCCGTTGCATGGTCTTTATTTTTTCATTCAAGTTAAATGAACTCCTAAGTGTCACGGATGACTGTTTTGGTGGGAACAAAAGATGAAAGAGCTTGCCTTGAGCAAAGAGCACGAGAGAGAGAGAGAAGAAGAGAGGAGAAGACAGAGAGAGAGAAAGAGAGAAAGAGAGAGAGAGAGAGAGAGAGGGGAAAAGACGGACCGAGGGAGACAGAGCGAGAGAATGACAGACGTACAGAGGAGAAGAGATCATCCTATGAAATGAGTATGGTTTTCTCAGGTTTCTTCTCTTCTTCTGGCTCTGCGAAGGACTTCATAGGGCTGTGGTTACACGACTAGAACATGACATTGTTCTTCTCTCATTCTAGGTCTAAGTCGTACTATGTGTCCTCAAGCTGCCCCTTGAACGCAAGTGTCAAGGCTCTCCCATCCTAAATGGTTCCCACGACAAAGGCCTTGGCCTGCCTGACAGCTTGTATGACTCATTCACTGTGAAACATCCAACAAGTTTTCCTATGAAGTATCAGATTGATTTGAACATTGGGTCAATGGATTGATGAAGCAAGTGAGCCACTGGGGACAGACGTCAGTTCAACGTCTAGAGTTGATTTACATTTGGTTGAGTTGTCGACTAACGTGAATTAAATCTGAAATCAACAACAACAAAAGTCACCATCTCATTGGATTTGCTGTAGGTTAAAAAGTTGGGTGAAAAAAAGACGAAATTCCCTTACATTGATGACTTTCTGCAAAACCAATCAGTTTTCCACATTGATTCAAAATCATCACGTTCAATTGTTTGGTTGAAATGACGTGGAAACAACATTGATTCAACAGGTTTTTGCCCAGTGGGGAGTCACTATCTCCCAAATATTTAACAAACTCTTTTTTTTGCATGAACTATGAAACTTTCCCAAATCTCAGTCAAGATGATATTACAGGATGATATTACATGCAGTAATGTACAAACTCAAAATCTTAGAGCTTGGAAAACATTGTACTTGACACATTATTTCCATGACAGTGTGGTTTGTATTGTAGTCGAAGACAGTTTGAATCTTTTATTGCTTTAAAGGGTTTTAGTTTTGCCTTTCAACTCTACCGCATGAAAGGATTTTGTAGAGGCTTTGATGCTGACGCCCAGAATGTCAAAAGATGTACTGTACAGCATGAACCGCCATTTTCTTCATTTGTTTTTAACAAGAAAACGTGTTTAAGATATGAATGGTCGAATTCAAAATGTTCTAACTCTCAAATGTTCCCTGAACAACCACCAGAGCCAGTATTAAAATCCACAACATCTCATTTGGGAAAAAGACAGAGAGAAAACTCGCTTGTCCAACTGATGTCTCTTGAGGCCGATGAAGAAAACAACTTCTGAGGAGGTCCACTTGCCAGATTTAAAACAGTGCGTCACTTTGCAGCTGAGATGAAGGCAAGACACAATATGACGGCAGTGTTTGATGTAGCCTCATAGCTAAACTGGGCACCGGTCACAAAGTGAGCTATTGTGGTTGGGGGGAAAAAAGTCGCTGAAAAAAGTCGCTGGACATTAAAGGAAGCAGGTGGCACATTTCGGCGGAAGGGAATCTCCCCGTGGTCTCTTTGTAGGCCAGAGAGAGAGAGGACTGAGACAGGTGGTCAACCTTTTAATGTCGCTAGCTTTTAATCTATGCGTGTGGCTGACTGGTTGGAAAACAGTACATGTGGTGAAAACCGGGCCAAGGTTTTTTCCCTGGCAGATCGGTGATAGCTCTGTTTCAAGGGCGGATGTTCTTTTCATGTGGTCACACCCTATTGTGTCCCGAAACGGACTAATGTGTAGCATCGCACAACAACTTAATCCTTTGTTGCCATGTGTTTCGCCATTGATGCCCCAAGTGACCTGATGGTTAAGTTAGTGGTGCGGTTAGTGGTGGTGCCCACAAATCAACATCGCCTGTCTGTTACGAATGACCGCTGTAGCTCAAGAGAACATGACACCTTTCGTTTGATGCTTCCTTTCTCAACCGGTGTCCGTGGACTATTTCATGTTATGGCAAATCAGAGAAAACATTTGTCAAGCTACGAGTGTCGTGAAATAATCAAAGAATCAACAGGTCAATAATTTAACATTCCAGCTCAGCAAAACAATGTAGCTGATTACAGTACATAGATGTGGCTCAAAGTGCAGAAGAAACCCGGACTGTAACATAACAAACTCAAAATCAAAGTTATTCAATCAATCATTGAGTCAGATTAAGCGGGGGAAGAAGCAAACCCTTCCAAGACGTAGGAGCTGCCTGCTGTTGCGGAAACAAGCAGGTGTGTATGGGGACCACACAGCTTTGCGGTGTCACTTTGCATAGGGGCTGCCCGTTGTTGCCGTTTGAACTTGATTGATAGCTTCATTAATGGGACTTTGTTTTCCCATGTGTGTGTGTTAACAGGAGGAAACTGTCAATGTGTCCGTTTCGGGTTTCGGGTTCCCACAGAGTTCCCAGTTCCGAAAACAATTTGTTTTGTCGAAGTCCTTCTCTTCTCTTATTATCTTTTGAGTTCAGAGAACTATGAGGCGGACCTCATTGGTGAGGCCCTCAGTTTGTTTGAGGGCCGAGTCTATGTCTCCACCAGAGATTGATTTGGAAAAGCTTGCAGGTTCCAAGGGGTCTGAGGTGAATCTGCTCTAAATACACTAAAGGGTACATATGACTAAGGACGAGGAAGGCCCTCTGATATGATGTACTGTTATGTATTGTATGTACACATGCATGGGCATACATGACACATGCTATCGGCAGTGCTGAAGTAATGTATACTGCAGCTTAACACTGTTTGGTGTATGTTTGTTTTCTCTGAAATGTTCCACAGATGCAATAACATGAGACTAAAATAAACTGTATTTGTCTTTCTTTTATTTCTAAGCGCTTCCGTACTCTCTGTCTTGACTCTTCTTCCTCAGGTATTTAGTTTGCAGCTAACCCTCTTCAGTCTCTCTGTCTTGACTCTTCTTCCTCAGGTATTTAGTTTGCAGCTAACCCTCTTCAGTCTCTCTGTCTTGACTCTTCTTCCTTAGGTATGTAACTTGCAGCTAACCCTCTTCAGTCTCTCTGTCTTGACTCGAGACAACAATACAGATCCACTTTTCAACAATACAGATCCACTTTTCAACAATACAGATCCACTTTTCAACAATACAGATCCACTTTTCAACAATACAGATCCACTTTTCAACAATACAGATCCACTTTTCAACAATACAGATCCACTTTTCAACAATACAGATCCACTTTTCAATCCTTCCACCAACCAACAGTGATCACATCTCCGATTCCAATCGAGCTTTCTTTCGTTCATTTCTCTCATTCAAACGGCTTCTTCTCGTCCTCCTTCTCATTAGGCCCAGTTTGTTCATCCTTCTGTTAATGATCTCATAAGGGGCTTTTTAGTACAACACGGAGCTGTGTGATGGAGCGGTTTCATGTGGAGTCAAAGCACTCAGGTTTTCACAGCAGGGCGCCACTTCAGATCACTCAGCATTAAATCCCCCCCCGGTACACCAGGGGAGAAGCATCGATTTCAAGCAGCAGTGCTTTTTTTGTTGCCCCAAAATGTTTCCCTTTTGCGAGAATAATCCACTTTAAAAGTCCCTCTCTGTTTCGGTTTCCACCCCACTCTGAAACCACCGATTAAACACTTAAGCAATTTATAAACAAAAACTGAAATGTGTTTGAAATGCATGCAGACAAAAAGAGAACACAGGACAGTTTGCTGGTTGTTTTGTGGTGTGTTTACAATGCCATGAATGTAAAGATGAACCCACGATGTGCCAGTGATAATATATTCATAAATAATAATCAGTTATTACATTAATATAACTCTTTTCATAAGAATCTCAAAACAAAAAAAACAACAACAAGCAAGTGCATCATCATGAGTAGCCTGGCTATGGTTACGGTAGTTCAACCATTAGCGGCCATGTCTTTGAGTGCGTGCATCCTCCAAAGACGGAGAGGGTCAGTTGACGGCTCGATCAGAGGAAGGTTGGTCAGGGAGATGGTTGATGAAGAGTCTGGTGATGAACTTGTACAGGGCTACTCTGGGAACCAGCCTGAGTCATATAGCTCAGGCTGGTTCCCACTCGACCTCTCCTCCTTCACAATGTGTACCACCCACTTGGGGGGATGTCTCACCAGCTCTGGGGGCCAGAAAGCTGACCACACGCAGTTCAGCGTGCTCGCCAGTCGTCCTCACCACGAGCCCACTGACTCAGCACTGTATTCTTCTACTGCATCTCCCATTCCTCCCAAGCTTCAGGTGACTCCTAAAGTATTGTTTTCAAAAGATCAGGAACAAGTAGCCTGGTGAAACAAAAATGCTGGTACTGTGTCCAGATGCATCATTCAAACCAGAACCATTAGCCAGCTAGCTAGCTAGCCAAGACATAAGGAGTTGACCTGCCGGTCCATCTGCAAATCTGTGGGTCAAAACCACCAGAAATATGCAATAACAACAAAACAGATGATTAAAAAACACAATTAACAACACTTACAAATAATGAAATATTCACATGGTCACTGGTATACTAGCATTGCTTATCACTTACTCAATGTACTGCATATCTAATAAAGCGTATTACGGGTAAATCATTATGGCAGGGAAGATACTGTAAGTAAGATTGGAGCAACAAATACAGCAATGGTCACATTTTGACAATGTGGTCTGTCTCCAAAATGTTTTACCATATCTACATTTCTGATTAGGACATAAACTACAATGAATAGGCAGTGAATAACACTCAGATCTCTGTGCTTTGCCTGGTTTACAGGGTGTGTAGTTTGCGGTACACAGTAGCTCTACGTACTTTCACACCACCAGCCGCAAAAGTATATGTGCTTGTTAGGTCTTGCTGCAATTCTTTGCAATGTTTTCACAGCCCCACCCCAGAAAAACTTTTAGCTTCAAAGGCTAATTACGAGTTACCTCATGCTGAATTAACATCAAAAAGATCTTTGATTAATTAAAATTCCTATATCCAGTGGTCTTTTTGGACTTGATCCAGGCTTTGTGAGTCACAGTTAATCTCGATTAAGATTGCATATTTTTTTGTTGAGAAGGTGTGTGTATGTGTGCGTGTGTGTGCATGTGTGTGTGTGTAGGTCACGGAAATGGAGTGTCTGATCTACCCATTCCTCATTACCCAATTTATGAGTTTCTCCCTAGACTTAAGGGACTAACCCACCCCACCACTTCCCCCTCCATTAGGATAAAGATGGTATCTCCCACCATGGTCTATCAGTGCCATCTGGAGGCTGTGACATAGTTTCCTCTCACATGTGCACATGGTGGGAAATTGTACCACAATGACGTCATGTAATCGTTCCAACATGTGGTGAGACCACTTCTGACCAACAATTCACAGTGTAGTTGATTTCAATTCATGTTCAAGTGAATTGTGCCGAAACGCTTGTCTTTTGTCACATTGGCCTTGAATTTTGGCCACTGTTAACTATTGATATAAAACTGTCCCTAGACCAGTGCTAAAGGGCTGTTTCAACCTTTGCTGTGTGGTGAAACAGCTCTTTGGTCTGTTCTGTGATGATGAAGTCACCATTGACCTTTGCCCTCCCATCCCCTGTTATTATTATTATTATTATTATCATATTCCTCAAGGACTTTGTGGAATAACTCCATACGTCTCCCAAACCTTTTCATCGCGGTTCAGGACTCTTTCTATCTTTGCACATCTTGGATCCATCAACCCTCCCTCCATCCCACCCACACGTCCCCCTCCTCTTCTGTTCTCACGATAATCTGTCCTTTCTTCCCTCGCTCGTTCCCACTCATTCCACACTCCTCGTGTGAGAATCTCTCTTCTCTCTCTATCTCTCTCTCCTACATACGTGGTAACAGGAACCATTGAGAAAATCCTAGTGCGCTAGCTGCGTTTGCCTTGGCAGTGACCTGGGGTGTAATATTGCAGTGGTAGATTAAGTGTACTGGATGGCTGCGGAGGGAGGTTTCCTGCTCGTGCAACTGAAGTGAAGGGATCAGAGACTAGAGGAGATGGCCACTAATCCTTCAAAATGTCTGATTCCTGCTGTTTTTTGAAATGATCGCTAATAGAGAGTGACTGGGAAAGCCAGCGTTGCTAGAAGTAGGGAAAGATTTCTCAACACTTTTGTGAACGCTACGCTACTTCCCATGCAGTCCAGTCGGGGTTGCGTTCATTAGGGCACGCAATGTTTTAAAACGTTTTGCAATGGAAAACGAGCATTTGTTATTGCACAAGTCCAGGTAGTCCCTCCCTGTTTCAGTCCGTTTGGTCCATTTGGTGCCTAATGAACACAACCCACATCCTGTCAAAAGGGAGGCAACAGTCCCATGCACTGTAATGAACTTCTGAGAATGCCTCACAGAAATGTATGACAGTGTTTGTGTATACATGTGTGGGTGTGTGTAAGCTGGTGTGCAAATTGGTTAGCCCTTTGATGTCGCTCGCTCTGCTCGGATTCTCTGGTTGTTAGCATTAAGAGTTCCCAGGCTGTCTCTCTGTATGTTCTTTTCAAGGGCAGGAGGACGGATAGCGGGAAAAAAGATTTGTCAGCTCCACTGTTATGGTTGAAGATGAGAAACGAACACGCTGCTTCACTTCACACTACAGGCCTTCTTTTACTCCTAAAGGACTAGGGTTGAGTCCCAAATAGTACCCTATTCCCTAATTAGTGCACTACCTCTGCCCACTAGAGCCATATGGGGGCTCATTGGCCCTATGAGCTCTGGTCAAAAGTAGTGCACTGTGAAATGAATAGGCTGTCATTTGAGACGCATCCCGTGCTAAGAGGAGTACTCGAAAGAACCTTCAGCCCCTATGAAGGAGAACATGGGTGCTCATTGCTCATGATGAGATAAGCATCTTTTCCATCTAGGTCTTCAAGATGGTCGACCTCCTTCACCGTTCTCCTCTCACTAATAAATCCCTCCGAAAGTGTCAAAAGTCACATATTTCCTTCTCAAACCTTGCGCCACCGCCGGAGTCTTTTTAATCTACCCTGTGTGTACAGGCAAACATGTTCTCTGTGCAAAGGATGCGCTTTAAACATGGCACATAAAACCCCTTTACTCCCCTGAGCGATGCAACGTGGAGGCATATGGACCAAGGACATGCTATCAAAAGGCTTTCTGTCAAGCCGAAATGGCCAGCAGGTACATGGGAGATGGTGTAAGTGACATCGAGTTGAGGAGATGGTTGGTTTGTTTCTGAGGGATGGTGTGTGTGTGTGTGTGTGTGTGTGTGTGTGTGTGTGTGTGTGTGTGTGTGTGTGTGTCTCTCTGAGGGCCGTGAGGTGCGTGAAGGTGCAAAGGTTGCACCCCCAAATCACAGGTCAGCTTTGGCCACACAGACACTTGTGCATCGCCTTGTGGTATCAGATGTTCAATTTTCTCACAGAATTCATCACGTGACATTGAGACTGTCAACATCACCATTACATTTCCTGTGAAGTGGGATCCCGGGCTGTATCACAACTGGCCATGATCGGGAGTCTTGTAGGGCGGAGCGCAATTGGCCCAGCATTGTCCGGGTGAGGGGAGGGTTTGGCCGGCGTGGCTTTACTTGGCTGAGGTCTTGTGGCAAGCTGAGCGCCTGCAGGCTGACCTCGGTCATCAGGTGAACGGTGTTTCGTCCGACACATTGGTGCGGATGGCTTCCGGGTTAAGCGGGTTTGGCGGGTCATGGCGGGTCATGTTTTGGAGGACACATGACTCGACATTTGCCTCCCGGGTGCCGTTGGGGAGTTGCAGCAATGAGACAAGGTTGAAATTGGGGAGAGAAAAAGGTGGAGTGGAAGAGGATTGAAACAGTTGATGTGACTAAAACAAAAAGTAGATATTCAAGTTGTGGGATGAGGGTGAAATACTGTACAATCCCCGCCTCGCCCACCTCCCCTCCTATCCCACGTCTCCATGAATTCCTTACCCCAACCACTAGTATCAAAGAGATTTGAGAGGATCACGGGTAACAGGGTCACGTTTATTAGGGCACGCAACGTTTGAAGAGGTTTTGCAACAGAAAATGAGCATTTCTTATTGGACAAGTCCAAGTAGTAGCTCCCTGTTTCTATCTGTTTTCTCCCGTTTGCCTAATGAACACAACCCTGTTGTGATGCATCTTGTTCTGATAATCCGCCACTCTTCCTTCTCTCACTGCGTTGGTTTGTATAGGATTAGTAATAACTGTGTACTGTTGTGTTTCAGTACACCTGTTCTCATTGAAGTTGCCCCCTACAGGTGGTTGAATGTCAAGACAAGTAAATTAGCGCTAGAATTGTAGGAGCAGGTTGAAAGCGCTTGTTTATCCACCCGTTTATGTTTAATGTAGGGTTGTTCAGGGTAAGCGGATCCTACTCATACTCAAAGTTCACAGCTTGGGGAGGATAGCGATGCAAGGATATTTTGGGTGGATTTGTGCCTATACAAGCAACTTCTACCCAGATCAGAATCGTATCCATACTTTAATGGGTAAAAGAACAGATGGGAAGAACTAAAGTCTCACCATCAGACAAGTCAAAGTGACATCAGAAGGACAGTCTCATACGGCCGACTCATTGAGGCTCAAACTCTGCTGTTTTGTTCTGCATGAAAGCTGTTACCTACTGTATCAGATGCTCATATTCCCGACTTTAAGAAAACCACAAACGCATCGCAAGCCTCTTCCATCCGGTGGAAGTCTATGAGAGGACTCCCAGAGGGATTACCTAGCCTCACTCACACACACACACACACACACACACACACACACACACACACACACACACACACACACACACACACACACACACACACACACACACACACACACACACACACACACACACACACACACACACACACACACACACACACACACACACACACACACACACACACACACACACACACACACACTCCTCCATCGCTCCTTCACATGGAACATCTGCTAAACTGTACCCCTCACCTTTCCACCTGAGAGTGAGTCATCTTCCCACTATTGATCTCCCGTTAAGTTCGCCCATCACAACCCAGAACAGATGTCAAAAGCAGGCGTCTCGCAGAGAAAAGGGTGAGGGGGGTGGAGAGCGGTTAAGACATGCTTCTCCGATTGAAGGAATCCAAAAAACCTGGAGATGTGTGTGTGTGTGTGTGTGTGTGTGTGTGTGTGTGTGTGTGTGTGTGTGTGTGTGTGTGTGTGTGTGTGTGTGTGTGTGTGTGTGTGTGTTGCTTGGCAGGTCGTTTCATAAGTTTTTTGCCTCCACTGATGTGGTTGGCGAGAAACTTTCTTCAAAGGACATTTGAAGATGTTACAAGTGAGGCACCCACATGTGTTTGTGTTGGAGCTTCAGATCGACTAGACTCCCTCACTTCAGTTGCATCTCTGTAGGTCTGCTGCCTGTGGATGCTCTGAGAGAGGCAAAGCAAAGCACAAGGAGAGGAGAGCCCAGCTAAATATCAAAAGGATCAAAACTCTCCTTTCACTGTGCCCAGGGATCCGTCGCAATACCTGGCTGCAGGTAAACAGAAAATTGTCAAATTCATAGGAAAAACTATCGCTAATCAAAGGTTCGCCCGTTAATAATCAATGTTGTGATCAAGCACGTACTTGCTGACCGTCCTCAATGGCTCCTTTGAGTTCAAAAGAGGATAGACGGACATTGTTTGATGGATAGAACTGGAGAAAAGGACACAGACGAGTGCAAGGGGTCAGGTTGCCAGTCTCTGGGACTTGTTAAAAGAAGAGGAGAAAGGAAGGAAAGTCAGACGCGTTCACCGGGAATCTTGAGGCCTGCCTCCGACTGTAACATGAAAGAACAACTGCTCTTACGTGCTCGGCGACTTTCTCCTTTCTCACAAGTGTATTTATCCGACTGACATGTACATATGTCTGCCTGCCACGAGCCTAAAACGATGGACTTTTGATTAATACATTGATGGCAGCTGTATGTTTTTAATTGATTTTGAAGAACAAACAGCATGTCAGGAAGCTTCGTTCAAGAGCCCCAGGGAGTTGGTTCGATTTTCCTTTTATCTACTAATGCATTTATTACCATTGAAAATTGAAAATAAAATGCAAGTGGAGGATGAGGAAAAGGAAGTGATGAATATTTAAGGCAGCATTTGAGGCGTGCGGGAGGAGTGTCAGGAAGGCCTCTGACAGGATCTGATGGGCTATTTAGCTCATCCTTTTTTCTGCTCTTGTCTGACCTCCCTTGTTAGAAATTGGCCTCATGTCATATCAATGCCACTTCTACATTATCTCATTCGGAATTCATGTCTGATTATGGCTAGTCATTTGGAAGGACACATATGCCTGATTCACACAATAGGGCCGACCCGAACAATACTGTGTTGGCTCGGATATTTTATTTTCATATTTTCCTTTCCAGCACGGTTCCAGTAACTATGGATACGTAACCAGGCCAGGCTAGTACAGTTCGGCTTTGCCTTGCTCGGTTTGGCTCTATAGTGTGAATCAGGCACAACCCAGCTAGCACATAATGTTCTGAGAACCATATGTTTCTTAGAGATTGGTGAGAGCGTGGTTGTCCTATAGTTATTTTGCATACAACCTTCTGGGAACGTTCTGGGAATGGCGCAGGATACCCAGTTAGCACATAACGTTCTGTGAACCATATGTTTTTCAGGTGGGAATTTCAGTACAGCATAACGTTTGCGACAGGTTTCGTCATAGCTCTATTTATACTAATGTTCTCAAATTGTTCCGAGAACGTTAAGAAACAACGTTCTTCTGTGGGAAATTCCGTACTTCAGCATAACGTTTTCAGCAGATATCCACTTGGCTCTATTTAAAGTTATGTTCTCAGAACATTAAGAAAACTTTCCATAAAAACCACTCGAAAACAGTAGTAATGTTCAAAGAACGTTCTAAGAATGTTATGTAAAAACATATACATTCCTTTCTCTTGTTAAGTGTGTTCAAGTGTGTTGGCCACGCCTACTAACTGGCCACACCTGATCTTAATGAGTGCTTGTTTACTTTGAAAGGGGGTCTGTTTCAATATACAAAAACGAACAGCTTTGTATAAGTTAAAAAAACATGGCATGCTAGCTCCATCCTCTTGGCCAGTGGAATTATTCCATGGATAGACAACAGAAGACCATAAGTTAGAATCTCACTGATGCCGTGCCACAATAAAAGGACATGATTAATGCCTAAGCAAATGGATTTCCATGTGTCCTATCTGTGTTGGGAGTCCAAAACAGTTAACTCAAACTAAGCTAGCAGTGTTATTAAAAGTCTTATTGAAACATTCAGCGAAAGTTCAACAAAGTTATTAAAAACCTCCAAATAATCTACAGTATAATTTCTGCTCTCAGAATGTTAATAAAACCTCCCAGGAAAATTTTCAGGGAACCATAGTAAAATGTACTTAGAACCTCCATTCAACCTAACTAATGTATGTTCCCAGAACAGGCAAGATGTTCACTTCCGTTTTCAGAACGTAAAAAAAAACGTTCTGTTTTACCGGTCAGGAAACTTATGCCTTCACTCCCAGGACCAATGGGATGGTCGAACAACTTCAAATCAAATCAAATTTTATTTGTCACATGCTTTGTAAACAACAGGTGTAGACTAACAGTGAATTTACATTCCCACAACTTCTAAGGAAACAAATGTGCTAGCTGGGTACAGTACAAGTATCTAGAATATTAGGGCTGTAATGCAAGAATCACATGACAAGTACGTTGATAATGTTTAAATAGCACTAAAGGGATGAAAGAAATATTGTATATGTATATGCCAAGGTATTCACAGCTGTGAGAAAGAATGAGTGCAGGTTACTGTAAGTGGAAATTCAAAAACACATGACACAGCTCAGGAGCTAGTATGGGACCAATTTTGACGTGGCTGTTGCGTGACAGAACAATGGATGGAACCGATCACGAGACAGTCAGGAAATGATAAGCCAATGAGCATCCCACTTGTTATCCTTGTGGGAAAAAAAGGCTCAATCATATGAGAATGGTCTTCAAAGAACGACCCAAACTGAACCAAGGTCATTGCACAATAGAGTGATTGGATTGTCTGAGGCACTAAAAAGTACATTTATCTTTCTCTGATTAATTGACACAGAGATTAATTAACTGCATATGATCTAAATTATCTTGACCTTTGACCCTTATAGGATGTCCTCTGTGCCAATGAGAGCAGAATTAAAAGTTTCACTTTTCGTCAAAAGCTATTAATGAAGTGGAGCAATTGGCCTTAGTTAATAGCCTATGGACTACTACAGTAGTTAATGTGTCACAATTACAATAAATGCGGTTAACTTTAATTGTAACACAAAGTGTTTGCATGGAAACCCATCTCCAACAGAAAATAGCAGTTTGTTTAGAAAGATCAGGTCAGAAAATTGTTTAAATATCACAATATATTTGATATATTTGCCACTTTCTCCATTAGCTTTTACATCGCCTTCAAATATGAATGAATATGAATTCTCCATATCGCGCTTATTTGGTTCTTGTACTTCCTGCTAATTGCCTCGATATTGCTTAACAGATGGCTTCCTGCCGTTGCATGGGCTCTTAACCAACCGTGCAATTTTTGTAGTTTTGTTCGCATTTTCCATAACTTATTTTGTACATAATGTTGCTGCTACCGTCTCTTACGACAGAAAGAGCTTCTGGACATCAGAACAGTGATTACTCACCTTAAACTGGACAAAGAATGTCTCTTTAATGAGTCGGATGAGAGGGATTTACTCCAGACACCCGCCCTCATCCCCGTCATTCGCAGGAGAAAGCGGCAGAAAATATATTGCGGAAAGAAATCGGGGTGCCTTGTGAGGATCGACCGATGAGCGGCTAATATGCCCTTACCATCCGTATTACTGGCCAACACACACAATCGCTGGGAAAATAAATTGGATGAGTTAAATGTACATATATCCAACCAACGGGACATTAAAAACGATTCTATCTTATGTTTCACAGAGTCGTGGCTGAACGACAACATGATTAACATACAGCTGGCGGGTTACACACTGCATCGGCAGGATAGAACAGCAGCCTCTGGTAAGACAAGGGGTGGCAGTCTATGTATATTTGTAAACAACAGCTGGTGCACAATATCTAAGGAAGACTCGAGGTTTTGCTCGCCTGAGGTAGAGTATTTCATGATAAGCTGTAGACCACACTATCTGCCTAGAGAGTTTTCATCTGTATTTTTCATAGCTGTCTACATACCACCACAGACCGAGGCTGGCACTAAGACAGTACTCAATATGCTGAATCCTGCCATAAGCAAACAGGAAAATGCTCATCCTGAGGCAGTGCTCCTATTGGCCGGAGACTTTAATGCAGGGAAACTTAAATATGTTTTACCTAACTTCTATCAGCATGTTAAATGTGCAAACAGAGGGAAAAAAACTCTGGACCACCTTTACTCCACACACAGACACGAGTACACAGCTCTCCCTTGCTCTCCATTTGGCAAATCTGACCATAATTCTATCCTCCTGATTCCTGCTTACAAGAAAAAATGAAAGCAGGAAGCACCAGTGGCTCGGTCAATAAAAAAGTGGTCAGACGAAGCAGATGCTAAGCTACAGGACTGTTTTGCTAGCACAGACTGGAATATGTTCTGGGATTCATCCAATGGCATTGAGGAGTACATCACATCAGCCACTGGCTTCATCAGTAAGTGCATCGATGACGTTGTCTCCACAGTGACTGTACGTACATACCCCAACCAGAAGCCATGGATTACAGGCAACATCCGCACTGAGCTAAAGGATAGAGCTGCCGCTTTCAAGGAGCGGGATAAGAAATCCCGCTATGCCCTCCGACAAACCATCAAACAAGGAAAGCATCAATACAGGACTAAGATCAAATCCTACTACACAGGCTCCGACACTCGTCGGATGTGGCAGGGCTTGCAAACTATTACAGACTATAAAGGGAAGCACAGCCGGGAGCTGCCCAGTGACACGAGCCTACCAGATGAGCTAAATTACTTCTATGCTCGCTTCGAGGCAAGTAACACTGAAACATGCATGAGAACACCAGCTGTTCCGGACGACTGTGTGATCACGCTCTCCGCAGCCGATGTGAGTAAGACCTTTAAACATGTCAACATTCAGACAGATTGGCAGCACGTGAACTCCGAGCATGCGCTGACCAACATGCAAGTGTCTTCACTGACATTTTCAACCTCTCCCTGTCTGAGTCTGAAATACCAACATGTTTCAAGCAGACCACCATAGTCCTAGTGCCAAAGAAAACGAAGGTAATCTGCCTAAATGACTACTGACACGTAGCACTCACGTCTGTAGCCATGAAGTGCTTTGAAATGTCTCACATCAACACCATTATCCCAGAAACCCGAGACCAACTTCAATTTGGATACCGCCCCAACAGATCCACACATGATGACTATTGCAGCTGGAAACGGCAGATTTTTTATGGAATATCTACATAGATGTACAGAGGCCCATTATCAGCAACCATCACTCCTGTGTTCCAATGGCACGTTGTGTTAGCTAATTCAAGTTTATCTTTTTAAAAGGCTAATTGATCATTAGAAAACAATTTTGCAGTTATGTTATTACAGCTGAAAACTGTTGTCCTGATTAAAGAAGCAATAAAACTCGCCTTCTTTAGACTAGTTGAGTATCTGGAGCATCAGCATTTGTGGGTTTGATTACAGGCTCAAAATGGCCGACAGCGCAGCAGTATCTAACAGGTAATATCTAACAATTCCATAACAAAACCTAATACACACAATCTAGGAAAGGAATGGGATGAGAATATATAAGTATAAAATACATGGATGAGCAGTGACAGAGTGGCTAAGATGCAATAGATAGTAAAGAAAATATAGTGAATGATACAGTATACATTATATACTGTACATATGAGATGAGTAATGCGAGATATGTAAACATTCTTAAAGTGGCATTATTAAAGTGCCTAGTGTTCCATTTATTAAAGTGGCCAATGATATCAAGTCTGTAGGTAGGCAGCCGCCTCTTTGTGCTGATGGTGGGTGTTTAACAATCTGATGGCCTTGAGATAGAAGCTGTTTTTCTATCTCTCTGTCCCATCATTGATGCACCTGTACTGACCTTGCCTTCTGGATGGAAGCAGGGTGAACAGGCAGTGGCTCAGGTGGTTATTGTCCTTGATGATCTTTTTTGCCTTCCTGTGATATTGGGTTTTGTAGGTGTCCTGGAGGTCAGGTAGTTTGCCCCCTGTGATGCATTGTGCAGACCTCACCACCCTCTGGAGAGCCTTGCGGTTGTGGGCTGTGCAGTTGCCGTACCAGGCGGTGATACAGCCCGACAGGATCCTCTCAATTGTGCACCTGTAAAGTTAGTGAGCGTTTTCAGTGACAAGCCACATTTTTTAAGCCTCCTGAGTTTGAAGAGGTGCTGCTGCGCCTTCTTCACCACACTGTTTGTGTGCGTGGACCATTTCAGTTTGTTGGTGATATGAACACTGAGGAACTTAAAACTTTCCACCTTCTCCACTGCTGTCCCATCAATGTGGATAGGGGGGGTGCTCCCTTTGCTGTTTCCTGAAGTCCATGATCATCTCCTTTGTTTTGGTGACGTTGAGTGAGAGGTTATTTTCCTGACACCACACTCCGAGGGCCCTCACCTCCTCCCTGTAGGCTGTCTCGTAGTTGTTGGTAATCAAGCCTACCACTGTTATGTTGTCTGCAAACTTGATGATTGAGTTGGAGGCGTGCATGGCCACGCTGTCATGGGTGAACAGGGAGTACAGGAAGGGGCTAAGATCACATCCTTGTGGGGCCCCAGTGTTGAGGATCAGCAGAGTGGAGATGTTGTTTCCTACCTTTACCACCTGGGGGCGGCCCGTCGGGAAGTCCAGGACCCAGTTGTACATGGCAGGGTCGAGACCCAGGGTCTCAAGATTAATGATGACTTTGGAGGGTACTATGTTGTTGAATGCTGAGCTGTAGTCAATGAACAGCATTCTTATATAGGTATTCCTCTTTTCCAGATGGGATAGGGCAGTGTGCAGTGTGATGGCAATTGCATCGTCTGTGGACCTATTGGGGCGGTAAGCAAATTGAAGTTGGTCTAGGGTGACAGGTAGGGTGGAGGTGATATGATTCTTGACTAGTCTCTCAAAGCACTTCATGATGACAGAAGTGAGTGCTCGGGGGCGATAGTCATTTAGTTCAGTTACCTTAGCTATCTTAGGAACAGGAACAATGGTGGCCATCTTGAAGCATGTGGGGACAGCAGACTGGGATAGGGATTGATTGAATATGTCCATAAACACACCAGCCAGCTGATCTGCACATGCTCTGAGGACGCGGCTAGGGATGCCGTCTGGGCCGGCAGCCTTGCGAGGGTTAACACGTTTAAATGTTTTACTCACGTCGGCCACGGAGTAGCGGGCCATGTCGGTGGCACTGTATTGTCTTCAAAGCGCGCAAAGATTTAAAATGAAATTGTCTTTAAGCAAGACCTCGATTTCCGCGACGGTGCTAGTTTTCTTTTTGTAATCCGTGATTGTCTATATACCCTGCCACATACGTTGAATTGCGACTCCACTTTGTCTCTATACTGACACTTTGCTTGTTTGATTGCCTTTTGGAGGGAATAAGTACACTGTTTGTATTCGGTCATATTTCCAGTCGCCTTGCAATGATTAAATGCGGTGGTACGTGCTTTCTGCTTTCTGCAAATGCTGCCAGCAATCCACGGTTTCTGGTTAGGAAAGGTTTTAATAGTCACAGTGGGTACAACATCAGCCTCAGGATATATAGTTTCCAGTTTGCATGAAGTCCAGGGAAGTTCCTTGATGGCGGTTTTGGTATCCGCTTGCAGGGAGATATACACGGCTGTGACGATATCTGAGGAGAGTTCTCTTGTGAGACAATATGGTAGGCATTTGATTGTGAGGAATTCTAGCTCAGGTGAACAAAAGGACTTGAGTTCAGACCAAATCAAATCAAAAATGTTTTTCCACATGTGCCGAATACAACAAGTGCAGACTTTACCATGAAATGCTTACTTACAAGCCCTTAAATAACAGTGCAGTTCAAGAAGAAGAAAATATTTACCAAGTAGGCTAAAACAAATAATAAAAAGTACCACAAGAAGATTAACAATAACAAGGCTATATTTCAGGGGGAACCGGTACCGAGTCAGTGTGCAGGGGTACAGGCTAGTTGAGGTAATCTGTACATGTAGGTGGGGGCGGAGTGACTATGCACAGGTAACAAACAAACAGCGAGTAGCAGCAGTGTACAGAAGTGTGGGGGGTCAATGTATATTGTCCGGTGGCGATTTTTATGAATTGTTCAGCAGTCTAATGGCTTGGGGGTAGAAGCTGTTGAGGAGCCTTTTGGTCCCAGACTTGGCGCTCCGGTACCGCTTGCCGTGCGGTAGCATAGAGAACAGTCTATAACTTGGGTGACTGGAGTCTCTGACAATTTTATGGGCCTTCCTCTGACACCGCCTATTATATAGGTCCTGAATGGCAGGAAGCATGGATCAAGTGATGTACTGGGCCATTCGCACTACCCTTTGTAGCGCCTTACGGTCAAATGCTGAGCAGTTGCCATACCAGGCGGTCGATGCAACCAGTCAGGATGCTCTCGATGGTGCATCTGTTGAACATTTTGAGGATCTGGGGACCCATGCCAAATCTTTTCAGTCTCCTGAGGGGCAAAAGGCTTTGTCGTGCCCTCTTCACGACTCTCTTGGTATGTTTGGACCATGATAGTTCGTTGGTGATATGGACACCAAGAAACTTGAAACTTTCGACCCGCTCCACTACAGCCCCGTTGATGTTAATGGGGGCCTGTTCGGCCCGCCTTTTCCTGTAGTCCACGATCAGCTCCCTTGTCTTGTTCACATTGAGGGAGAGGTTGTTGTCCTGGCACCACACTTCCAGTTCTCTGACCTCCTCCCTATAGGCCGTCTCATCGTTGTCAGTGATCAGGCCTACCACTGTTGTGTCGTCAGCATACTTAATGATGATGTTGGAGTCGTGTTTGGCCACGCAGTCGTGGGTGAACAGGGAGTACAGTAGGGGACTAAGTACACTTAGGGGCCCCAGTTTTAAGGATCAGAGTGGCATACGTGTTGTTGACTACTCTTACCACCTGGGGGCGGCCCGTCAGGAAGTCCAGAATCCAGTTGCAGAGGGAAGTGTTTAGTCCCAGGGTCCTTAGCTCAGTGATGAGCTTTGTGGACACTATGGTGTTGAACGCTGAGCTGTAGTCAATGAACAGCATTCTCACATAGGTGTTCCTTTTGTCCAGGTCAGTGTGGAGTGCGATTGAGATTGCGTCATCTGTGGATCTGTTGGGGCAGTATGTAAATTGGAGTGGGTCTAGGGTGTCCGGGAGAATGCTGTTGATGTGAGCCTTGACCAGCCTTTCAAAGCAAATGGAGGGCGGGGGAGAGCTTTGTTTGCATCTCTGTGTGTGGAGGAAAGGTGGTATAGGATTTTTTTCTCCCTGGTTGCACATGTGACATGCTGGTAAAATGTTTGTAAAATTGATTTAATTTTGCCTGCATTAAAGTCCCTGGCCACTAGGAGCGCCACTTCTGGGTGAGCATTTTCTTCTTTGCTAACGGCCTTATAGAGTTGGTTGAGAGCGGTCTTAGTGCCAGCTTCATTTTGTGGTGGTAAATAGACGTCTGTGAATAATACAGATGGGAACTCTCTTTGTAGATTATGTGGTCTGCAGCTTATTATAAGGTACTCTACCTCAGGCGAGCAATACCTCGAGACTTCTTTAAAATATTAGACTTTGCGCACCAGCTGCTATTGACAAAAAGACACACACCCCCACCCCTCGTCTTACCAGAGGTAGTGGCTCTGTTCTGCCGGTGCATGGAAAATCCTGCTAGCTCTATATTGTCTGTATCTTCGTTCAGCCACGTCTTGGTGAAACATAAGATGTTACAGTTTTTAATGTCCTGTTGGTCGGATAATCTTAATAGTAGGTCATCAATTTTATTTTCCAATGATTGCACGTTAGCAAGAAGAATGAAAGTTATTGGGAGTTTACTCGCTCGCGTCCGGATTCTCAGAAGTATCCCTGATCTGCATCCCCTTTTCCGGCATCTTTTCTTCACGCAAAAGGCGTCGATCTGGGCCTGTTCCAGTGAAAGCAGAATATCCTTCTTGTCGGACTCGTTAATGGAAAAAGTTTCTTCCAGTCCGCGGAGGGTAATCGCTTTTCTGATGTCCAGAAGTTATTCTTCGGTCATAAGAGACGGTAGCAGCAACATTATGTACACAATAAGTAAAAAAATAAGTTACACGAAACGCAAGAAAAAAAAATTGCACAATTGGTTGGGAGAATGTAAAATGCCAGCCATGTTCTTCGGCGCCATACAGTTCCTGTATGTTGTTACAATTACACCATGAGTCGATAATCATGAAACATACACCCCCGCCCTTCTTCTTACCGGAGAGATGTTTATTCCTGTCGGCACGATACACTGAAAATCCCATTGGTTGTATGGACTCCGACAGCATGTCCCCAGCTACCCATGTTTCCGTGAAACAGAGTATGTTACAATCCCGGTTATCGCTTTGGAAAGAAACTCTTATCCAGATTTCGTCGACTTTGTTAAGTAGGGGCTGGACATTAGCGAGAAATATACTCGGGAGCGGTGGGCGGTGTGCACGTATCCGAAGCCTCACTAGAAGACCGCTCCGACACCCTCTCCTCCGGCGGTGTTGTTTTGGGTCAGCCTCTGGAATCAGTTCAAAAGCCCGGGAGGTGCAGACAAAGGATCGCTTTGGGAAAGTCATATTCCTGGTCGTAGTGCTGGTTGTGCTGTTAAGTTGACGTCTCTCTGATATCCAATAGCTCTTCCCGGTTGTATGTAATAACAGTTAAGGTTTACTGGGCTAACAATGTAATAAATGATACATTAAAAAAAACAAAATACTGCATAGTTTCCTAAGGACTAGAAGCGAAGCTGCCATCTCTATTGGAGCCATCAAAATGACAAGCCAGCAAACGTATCCCAGTACCATCTGCCTCCATGACAACAGTAAAATACTAATTTAGTCCCATTGCAGTTGAGGGACAATTATTTTATTTTCCATCGATTCTATTTTTTTTTGTATTTGTTGTTACACATAGCTACACTGGCTTCGTCCAGATAACGCAAACTCTGACCCTACTGTGTTTGCATATTGTTGTTCAGGTACTCATGGGTTTTCTTTTATGCAATTTCAGGACTACGGGTATCAATTTAGATGTGATCTGTTTCATGTGCCTCAGTAATAATCTGTGATGAAATGACAGTAGCAGAGCAAAAAAACAAAAACCCGGGCTCTTTATGACTGTTAAAAGTTGTTGAATGTTTGAGTCACAGTCAGGAATTGAACTATATCAACAATACAGGAATATTATGATGGAAAACTTGGACTTAAATGCCATGAAGCCCGTTTGTGCCATTTCCATTTCGTTGCACTCCAGTTATGATCACATTAATTATTAAATGTGCAGGAAGCTCATGAAAAAAATGTTTTGTTAATATTGCAGTGAAATCTTGAATGGCGCTCAGAATGAATGGATAACTTCACTAATTGATCCAAGGAGGAAAATGGTAATTTTGTTAATTATACAATAGATAATTCTGTCTGTTCTCTACATGATCGCTGAGTAAGTTATTTCAACAACATAGTCGCTGAGCCTAGTCCTGGACTAACTTTTACAGATGCACAATCGAGAGCATCCTGCCGGGCTGTATCACAGCCTGGTTCGGCAACTGCACCGCCCTCAACCGCAAGGCTCTCCAGAGGGTGGTGCGGTCTGCACAACGCATCACCGGGGGCAAACTACCTGCCCTCCATGACACCTACAGCACCTGATGTCACAGGAAGGCCAAAAAGATCATCGAGGGCAACATCCACCCGAGCCACTGCCTGTTCACACCGCTACCATCCAGAAGGCGAGGTCAGTACAGGTGCATCAAAGCTGGGATCGAGAGACTGATGAAAAGCTTCTATCTCAAGGTCATCAGACTGCTAAACAGCAATCACTAACTCAGAGAGGCTGCTGCCTACATTGAGACCCAATCACTGGCCAGTTGAATAAATGGATCACTAGTCACTTTAAATAATGTCACTTTAAATAATTCCACTTTAATAATGTTTACATATCTTACATTACTCATCTCATATGTATATACTGTATTTTATTGCATCTTGCCTATGCCGCTCGGCCATCGCTCATCCATATATTTATATGTACATATTCTCATTCACCCCTTTTAGATTTGTGTGTATTAGGTAGTTGTTGTGGAATTGTTAGATCACTTGTTTTACTGCACTGTTGGAACTAGAAGCACAAGCATTTCGCTACAATCGCATTAACATCTGCTAACCATGTGTATATGACCAATACAATTTTATTTTATTTTATTTTGACTAAAAGGCATGAAGAAACTCCATGTACACTGCTTTTTAGTTCTGGACTTAATCAGTGTCTGGGAAACCGGCCCTGAAAGTTTTGTGTGGAAAATATCCTGATAGTTTTACAGACTGAAAGAGATGTTGAAAAAACAAGATAAAGACAAAATAAACCTCCTATAGGCAAAATAAGTCCTGGCATCGAGCGATAAGAGTAGCTGATCAATATTTAAACATTCGTTTTAGATTGGACTCACCACGTTATCACAAAATTATCGACAGATAATAAAGCAAATACTGTCAAAGAATGACATTTTCCTCTTTCACACTTTCTGCGTACAATGTTTGGGTTTAGGGATGCTGGGATGGACAAAGTCACTTTGGATGGAAAAGTCTCTTTCCACATTGACTAGTAGATAGAGTGAAGCACAAGACAAGTACTTTCCCCACATAAATGGATTTTCAGTTGGTGGCATTTTAGTCCAGCCATATTGGTATTGATAATTGCAAAAACAGTCTGTGAGGTGATTCTTATCTGAGTTACCATAGAGTTAAAGGGGCAATCTGGGATTGAAGTAGAAATTGTGCATCAATTTGGAATTTTAAAAGCATGTTATATTAAATGAAGTGCCCTTTAATATAGACCAGATTGGGAATTCAATAAATCAGATTTTTAATATGAATAAAGGCTTGCTAAAGTGCCAACATTGTTCCTCCTTCAACCCTGTGTCACTTCTAGGAAGATTATATCCCATCATTGTAAAGATTATTCTTTATTTCATGTAATTAGTGATTAATTTACATCTATCCCTCATTTTAAGGTCAACCCTATTACGTGAACTGAACTCGCATTTTAATACGGTGAAAAACCTATTCCTTTTAAAATATATATTTCTAAAGAAACTGTCACGCCCTGGTTATAGAGAGGCTTTTATTCTCTGTTTTGGTTAGGCCAGGGTGTGACTAGGGTAGGCATTCTAGTTTCTATATTTCTATGTTTTCTGTTTCTATGTTTTGGCCGTGTATGGTTCTCAATCAGGGACAGCTGTCTATCGTTGTCTCTGATTGGGAATCATACTTAGGCAGCCTGTTTTTCCACCTTAGTTGTGGGTAGTTGTCTGTGTTAGTGGCCTGTATAGCCCTAGTCAGCCTCACGTTCGTTTTTGTTGTTTCTTGTTTTTGTTGGCGACATTTACTAATAAAGAGAAATGTACGCTAACCACGCTGCACCTTGGTCCGGTCATTTCCATCCTGACGGCGATCGTGACAAAAACATTGAACATCTAATAGTCAAATCATTCACTCTTAGAAAAAAGGGTTCCGAAAAGGTTTTTTGGCTGTCCCCATAGGATAACGATTTTTGGTTCCAGGTAGAACCCTTTTGGGTTCCATGTAGAACCCTCTGTGGAAAGGGTTCTACATTGAATCCAAAAGGGTTCTACCTGGAACCAAAAGGATTCTACCTGGGACCAAAAAGGGTTCTTCAAAGGGTTCTCCTATGGGGACAGCCAAATAACCATTTTAGGTTCTAGATAACACCTTTTATTCTAAGAGTGCAGTGTAAAAGCAGGTGAAGTGGATCTACACTTTTTGGCCATTTTCTGGTATTTTGTGGTGGAAAACTGAACGGTCGAGCAAATCACATAAACCCTGTTACCCATAGATAAACAGGCTAGAAATGTTTTAACAATTGCAACTGCCTGTTGCACACAACAAGCTTCCATTCCCCCTGTCACAAGGGGATTCATGGCTGATTTTAAGAATAAACCATCAACCCTGTTACTTAATAAGCACTTACTATAGTACATTTTTTATTTAACCTCTTTGAGATGGGAATATGTGTTTTTATGAAGTCGAACATGTGCTCTTTATCAATCAAATTTATTTCTAAAGCCCTTCTTACATCAGCTGATATCTCAAAGTGCTGCACAGAAACCCAGCCTAAAACCCCAAACAGCAAGCAATGCAGGTGTAGAAGCATGGTGGCTAGGAAAAACTCCCTAGAAAGGCCAGAACCTAGGAAGAAACCTAGAGAGGAACCAGGCTAGGAGGGGTGGCTTGTCCTCTTCTGGCTGTGCCGGGTGGAGATTATAAAAGAACATGGCCAAGATGTTCAAATGTTCATAGATGACCAGCAGGGTCAAATAATAATCATCACAGTGGTTGTTGAGGGTGCAACAGGTGTAACGATTCTCTAAATCCTCCTCCTCCTCAGACGAGGAGAGGAGAGAGGGATCTGAAGACCAATATGCAGCGAGGTATGATGACATGATTTATTGAATTAAACAAGACACGACATAGACAGAAAACGAACTATACTTGAATAACTACAAAACAACAAACGACGTAGACGCACCTGAACATAAGAACTTACGTATAACGAAGAACGCATGAAAACAGGAACAGACTACATAAACCGAACAAACAAAACCGAAACAGTCCCATGTGGCGTAACATCACACAGACACAGGAGACAACCACCCACAAACAAACAGTGTGAAAACACCTACCTTAATATGGCTCTCAATCAGAGGAAATGAAAACCACCTGCCTCTAATTGAGAGCCATATCAGGTCACCCTTAAACCAACATAGAAACAGAAAACATAGACTGCCCACCCAAACTCACGTCCTGACCAGCTAACACATACACAAACTAACAGAAAACAGGTCAGGAACGTGACATAACCCCCCCCTCAAGGTGCGTACTCCGAACGCACCACCAAAAGTCTAGGGGAGGGTCTGGGTGGGCATCTGACCACGGTGGTGGCTCCGGCTCCGGACGCTGTCCCAATCCCACCATAATAAATCCCCGCTTCTGTGTCTTCCTCAAGGTGGCGACCCTCGCCACCGACCTTGGACTGGGAACCCTAGACATGGATCCCGCTGGATTTAGGGGCCGCCCCGGACTGAGGGACGGCAGCTCCGGACTGAGGGACAACACCGGGACAAGGGGCAACACCGGGACAAGGGGCAGGTCCCGGCTGATAAACTCTGGCAGATCCTGGCTGGCTGGCTCTGGCGGATCCTGGCTGGACGGCTCTGAAGGCTGGTCCTGGCTGGACGGCTCTGAAGGCTGGTCCTGGCTGGACGGCTCTGAAGGCTGGTCCTGGCTGGACGGCTCTGAAGGCTGATCCGGTCTGACGGAAGGCTCTGGCTGATCCGGTCTGGCGGAAGGCTCTGGCTGATCCGGTCTGGCGGAAGGCTCTGGCTGATCCGGTCTGGCGGAAGGCTCTGGCTGATCCGGTCTGGCGGAAGGCTCTGGCTGATCCGGTCTGGCGGAAGGCTCTGGCTGATCCGGTCTGGCGGAAGGCTCTGGCTGATTCGGTCTGGCGGAAGGCTCTGGCTGATCCGGTCTGGCGGAAGGCTCTGGCTGATCCGGTCTGGCGGAAGGCTCTGGCGGCTCCGGTCTGGCGGAAGGCTCTGTAGGCTCTTGGCAGACGGGCAGCTCCGCAGGCCCATGGCAGACGGGCAGCTTTGCAGGCTCATGGCAGACGGGCAGTTCAGGCGCCGCTGGGCAGACGGGCAGTTCAGGCGCCGCTGGGCAGACGGGCAGTTCAGGCGCCGCTGGGCAGACGGGCAGTTCAGGCACCGCTGGGCAGACGGGCACACCTGTAGGAAGGAGACGGAGAGACAGCCTGGTGCGTGGGGCTGCCACAGGACCCACCAGGCTGGAGAGACCTACAGGAGGCTTGATGTTAAAAGGCACCTGAAGGACCGGGCTGTGGAGGAGCACTGGAGCTCTGGTGCGCAGCCTTGGCACCACTCCCCCAGGCTGGCATACTACTCCAGCCCGTACCCTCCAGAGTGCAGGCACAGGTTGAACCGGGCTGTGGATGAGCACTGGAGATCTAGTGCCTACTACGCGCACCTCTCCCTTAGGCTCCACTCCCACATTTGCCCGGTACGAGCGGAGCGTAGGCATAGGACGCACTGCACCCTCCCAGCGCCCCGGAGACACAGCACGCAGAGCCGGCGCAGGATACCCTGGACCGAAACTGCGTACCGGAGACCAGACGCGCTGAGCAGGCACAATACGCCCCGGCTGGATGCCCACACTCACTTGACACTTTCGGGGGGCTGCCCTATAGCGCACCAGGCTATGGGCACGCACTGGCGACACCGTGCGCTTAACCGCATAACACGGTGCCTGACCAGTGACACGTTGCTTATAATAAGCACGAGGAGTGCGCTCAGGTCTGCTACCTGGCTTAGCCACACTCCTCTCTAGCCCCCCCCCCAAAAAATTCTGGGGTTGCCTCTCGTACCTGTCCCGCTGCCGTGCTGCCTCCTCATATCGCCGCCGCTCAGCTTTCGCTTCCTCCAGCTCAGCTTTGGGGCGGCGATACTCCCCAGCCTGTGCCCAGGGTCCTTCTCCATTCAACTCTTCCTCCCAAGTCCACAAGTCCTGGGATTTCTGTGGTTGCTTTCGCTGCCCTTTTCCCCGCTGCTTGGTTCTGGTAATTTGGTGGGTGGTTCTGTAACGATTCTCTAAATCCTCCTCCTCCTCAGACGAGGAGAGGAGAGAGGGATCTGAAGACCAATATGCAGCGAGGTATGATGACATGATTTATTGAATTAAACAAGACACGACATAGACAGAAAACGAACTATACTTGAATAACTACAAAACAACAAACGACGTAGACGCACCTGAACATAAGAACTTACGTATAACGAAGAACGCATGAAAACAGGAACAGACTACATAAACCGAACAAACAAAACCGAAACAGTCCCATGTGGCGTAACATCACACAGACACAGGAGACAACCACCCACAAACAAACAGTGTGAAAACACCTACCTTAATATGGCTCTCAATCAGAGGAAATGAAAACCACCTGCCTCTAATTGAGAGCCATATCAGGTCACCCTTAAACCAACATAGAAACAGAAAACATAGACTGCCCACCCAAACTCACGTCCTGACCAGCTAACACATACACAAACTAACAGAAAACAGGTCAGGAACGTGACAACAGGTCAGCACCTCAGGAGTAAATGTCAGTTAGCTCTTCATAGCCGATCATTTAGAGTATCTCTACCGCTCCTGTTGTCTCTAGAGAGTTGAAAACAGCAAATCTGGGACAGGTAGCACGTCCGGTGAACAGGTCAGGGTTCCATAGCAGCAGGCAGAACAGTTGAAACTGGAGCAGCAGCACGGCCAGGTGGACTGGGGACAGCAAGGAGTCATCAGGCCAGGTTGTCCTGAGGCATGGTCCTAGGGCTCAGGTCTTCCGAGAGAGAGACAGAAAGAAAGAGAGAAAGCGAGAGAGAATTAAAGAGAGCGTACTTAAATTCACACAGGACACCGGATAAGACAGGAGAAATACTCCAGATATAACAGACTGACCCTAGCCCCCCGACACATAAACTACTGCAGCATAAATACTGGAGGCTGAGACAGGAGGGGTCGGGAGACACTGTGGCCCCGTCCGATGATACCCCCGGACAGGGCCAAACAGGCAGGATATAACCCCACCCACTTTACCAAAGCCCAACCCTCACACCACTAGAGGCTTATCTTCAACCGCCAACTTACCATCCTGGTACAAGGCCGAGTATAGCCCACAAAGATCTCCGCCACGGCACAACCCAAGGGGAGGCGCCAACTCAGTCAGGAAGATCACGTTAGTGACTCAACCCACTCAAGTGACGCACCCCTCCTAGGGACGGAATGGAAGAGCACCAGTAAGCCAGTGACTCAGCCCCTGTAATAGGGTTAGAGGCAGAGAATCCCAGTGGAGAGAGGGGAACTGGCCAGGCAGAGACAGCAAGGGCGGTCCGTTGCTCCAGTGCCCAGACTACACTCAATTATAGGACCTACTGATGAGATGAGTCTTCAATAAAGACTTAAAGGTTGAGACCGAGTCTGCGTCTCTCACATGGGTAGGCAGACCATTCCATAAAAATGAAGCTCTAAAGGAGAAAGCCCTGCCTCCAGCTGTTTGCTTAGAAATTCTAGGGACAGTTAGGAGGCCTGCGTCTTGTGACCGTTGCGTATGTACGGCAGGACCAAATCGGGACCAAATCGATAGGTAGGAGCAAACCCCTGTAATGCTTTGTAGGTTAGCAGTAAAACCTTGAAATCAGCCCTTGCCTTAACAGGAAGCCAGTGTAGGGAGGCTAGCACTGGAGTAATATGATCAAATCTTTTGGTTCTAGTCAAGATTCTAGCAGCCGTGTTTAGCACTAACTGAAGTTTATTTAGTGCTTTATCCGGGTAGCCGGAAAGTAGAGCATTGCAGTAGTCTAACCTAGAAGTGACAAAAGCATGAGACATGTTGGACAAAACCCACTGAGTCGATGATGGCTCCGAAAGCCTTTTGGAGTGGGTCTGTGGACTTTTCCATGTGAATATTAAAGTCACCAAAAATTTGAATATTATCTGCCATGACTACAAGATCCGATAGGAATTCAGTGAGGAACGCTGTATATGGCCCAGGAGGCCTGTAAACAGTAGCTATAAAATGTGATTGAGTAGGCTGCATAGATTTCATGACTAGAAGCTCAAAAGACGAAAACGTCGTTTCTTATTTGTAAATTGAAATTTGCTATCATAAATGTTAGCAACACCTCCGCCTTTGAGGGATGCGCGGGGGATATGATCACTAGTGTAACCAGGAGGTGAGGCCTCATTTAACACAGTAAATTCATCAGGCTTAAGCCATGATTCAGTCAGGCCAATCACATCAAGATTATGATCAGTGATTAGTTCATTGACTATAACTGCCTTGGAAGTGAGGGATCTAACATTAAGTAGCCCTATTTTGAGATGTGAGGTATCACAATCTCTTTCAATAATGGCAGGAATGGAGGAGGTCTTTATTCCAGTGAGATTGCTAAGGCGAACACCGCCATGTTTAGTTTTGCCCAACCTAGGTCGAGGCACAGACACGGTCTCAATGGGGATAGCTGAGCTGACTACATTGACTTTGCTAGTGGCAGACTCCACTAAGCTGGCAGGCTGGCTAACAGCCTGCTACCTGGCCTGCACCCTATCTCATTGTGGAGCTAGGGGAGTTAGAGCCTTGTCTATGTTCGTGGATAAGATGAGAGCACCCCTCCAGCTAGGATGGAGTCCGTCACTCCTCAACAGGCCAGGCTTGGTCCTGTTTGTGGGTGAGTCCCAGAAAGAGGGCCAATTATCTACAAATTCTATCTTTTGGGAGGGGCAGAAAACCGTTTTCAACCAGCGATTGAGTTGTGAGTCTCTGCTGTAGAGCTCTTCACTCCCCCTGACTGGGAGGGGTCCAGAGACAATTACTTAATGCGACACGTCTTTCTAGTTGATTTACACGCTGAAGCTATGTTGCGCTTGGTGACCTCTGACTGTTTCATCCTAACATCGTTGGTGCCGACGTGGATAACCATATCCGTATACTCTCTACACTCGCCAGTTTTAGCTTTAGTCAGCACCATCTTCAGATTAGCCTTAACGTCGGTAGCCCTGCCCCCTGGTAAACATTGCATGATCGCTGGATGATTCGTTTTAAGTCTAATACTGCGGGTAATGGAGTCACCAATGACTAGGTTTTTCAATTTGTCAGAGCTAATGGTGGGAGGCTTCGGGGTCTCAGACCCCGTAACGGGAGGAGTAGAGACCAGAGAAGGCTCTGCCTCTGACTCCGACTTGCTGCTTAATGAGGAGAACCGGTTGAAAGTTTCTGTCGTCTGAATGAGAGACACTGGTTGAGCATTCCTACAGCATTTCCCTCCAGAAGCCATGAGAAGGTTGTCCGGCAGCGGGGACTGTGCGAGGGGATTTATACTAACGTTACTATCTGTACTTACTGGTGGCATAGACGCTGTTTCATCCTTTCCTACACTGAATTTACCCTTGCCTAACGATTGCGTCTGAAGCTGGGCTTGCAGCACAGCTATCCTCGCCGTTTGTTATGAGTACAGCGACTGCGATTAGAAGACATCATGTTAATGTTACTACTACTAGATAAAGCGTTCGGAGTGAACAAGTTGAATGAAAAAAAGTTGAGCGAGGGAAAAACTAAAAATATAAACGGTAATTAAAAAGTAATAAACTTTAAGTTGTCAGGTAGCAAAGTAAGGTTTATGACGGAATGTTAAAATTAGGCGAAATCAAAGATTTTTTAGCATGCCACATTTCTCAAAAGGCATTGAATTAGTGAAACGCCCCAACTACCTCTATGATTAAAACGATTCCATCAAATTATTATTACTTATGAACAAAGGTTAAACACATAATGTATGGACAAGTCTGTCCATGAAAATAAACACATGAAGTGATGAGGTCAATGAAAGTGTTGAATTTGGTAAAAATACATTTAATTGCTAATTTGCTACGTGAGGCTTATTTTATCTAATAGAAGTTTATTTACGTTTAGGTTGTTACGAATGCGCTGATATAAGTGGACGCATGTGGCATTTCGGCAAATTTACTCAAAAACGACTTTACAGTGCCTTCGGAAAGTATTCAGACCCCTTGACTTTTTCGACATTATGTTATGTTACAGCCTTATTCTAAAATTGATTAAATAAGTAAAAAATACTCAGCACTCTACACACAATACCTCATAATGACAAAGCAAAAACATTTTAATTTAAATTTTTGGCAATTTAAATTTTTTAAAACATTAATATGTTTTTTACGTAAGTATTCACACCCTTTGCTATGAGACTTGAAATTTAGGTCAGGTGAATCCTGTTTCCATTGATTATCTTTGAGATGTTTCTACAACTTGATTGGAATCCACCTGTGGTAAATTGAATTGATTGGACATGATTTGGAAAGGCACACACCTGTCTATATAAGTTCCCAAAGTTGACTGTGCATGTCACAGCAAAAACCAAGACATGATGTCAAAGGAATTGTACGTAGAGCTCCGAGACAGGATTGTGTCGAGGCACAGATCTGGGGAAGGGTCCAAAACATTTCTGCAGCATTAAAGGTCCCAAAGAACACAGTGCCCTCCATCATTCTTAAATTGAAGGAGTTTGGAACCACCAAGACTCTTCCTAGAGCTGGCCTCCTGGCCAAATTGAGCAATCGGGGGAGAAGGGCCTTGGTCAGGGACGTGACCAAGAACCCGATGGTCACTCTGACAGAGCTCCAGAGTTCCACTGTGGAGATGGGAGAACCTTCCAGAAGGACAACCATCTCTGCAGCACACCAATCAGGCCACCAATCAGGCTTTTATGGAGTGACCAGACAGAAGCCACTCCTCAGTAAAATGCCAAGCGTCACGTCTGGAGGAAACCTGGCACCATCCCTTTGGTGAAGCATGGCTGTGGCAGCATCATGCTGTGGGTATGTTTTTCAGCGGCAGGGACTGGGAGACTAGTCAGGATAGAGGGAAAGATGAATGGAGCAAAGTACACAGAGATCCTTGATAAAAATCTGGCCCAGAGTGCTCAGGATCTCAGACTGGGGCGAAGGGTCACCTTCCAGCAGGACAATGACCCTAAGCACACAGCATAGACAACGCAGGAGTGGCTTCAGGACAAGTCTCTGAATGTCATTGAGTGGCCCAGCCAGACTTGAACCCGTTCAAACATCTCTGGAGAGACCTGAAAATAGTTGTGCAGCAACTTCATTTTTAATTTTTTTTACCAATAATGTAAAAAAATAAGTTTTGCTTTGTCATTATTGTATGTATATTGAGGGGAAAAAAATATTTAATCCATTGTAGAATAAGGCTGTAATGTAACAAAATGTGGAAAAAGTCAAGGGGTCAGAATACTTTCCGAATGCACTGTATGTCGGAGTTGTGCCTGTTGTAATAGAGATAGATAGCAGACTCATCATGGTTTTAACCCATTTTAGCATGGGCGTTGCCATTGAGGGCTTCCACCAGTTTAAAGTAGTTACTATACGTTGGGAGCAATTAGCCAATGAAGTAGAAGAAAATTGACTACTTTAAAATGGGGATAGCCTAAATGGCGCTACACATGCTGGTATTTTATGTCATTAGTCCACTATTGATACAGTCCCAAAATGTTTTGCATGTCAGCAGTGTTCAAGATATTTGACTTTCAAGAAGCAAAGTGTCACCAGCCACATCATCATGAAGATGCAAAAATGAATCATCATGTTGTTTTGCATTATCATGATATGGCCAGTGAAAATATCTTTAAAACTTTACTGCTGAAATGCAAAAAAGAATTGGACTGTATCAACAGTGGTCTAATAAAAACAATAGCAAAATATCGTTTTTTTGGGGTGGATTATCCTTTAAGTCTGATTGCTCTGCATGACTTGGATGGAATTTCGAGATTCCACGTCCTTCTATCTGCGTTGGCTGGGAGCAAGGAGGCCGGGGTTTAGATCTTATTTACAGAACACAGAATAAACTACTTCCAGCATCCATTACGCCGCTGTTGGCTTCCCCTGTATGTAAAAACAGTGTGTATGTCTGTGTGTGCCAACTTCAAGGAAGTGGAAAAATAACACAAGGGAAGGAGCTTTAGGCTGTTGTAGGCCGCCACCAGAATCAGTGATAGCCGTGTAGAGACAGTGTGGATTGTAGAACTGATAGAAGAGATAAAGGCCTAGTTAGGTAGATAGAGAATAATAAGGGTGGAATATCTTATCTCCTTATTTGTAACACAATTGCACAATCCATGCACACATACTGGACTCTACCCACACACTCACAAATACTACACTGACACTCCAATACACACGCACGTACACGTACACGCGCACGCAGGCACACACACACACACACACACACACACACACACACACACACACACACACACACACACACACACACACACACACACACACACACACACACACACACACACACACACGTATATTGACGACACACACACACACACACACACACATAGATACACTTTCACACTCTTCACATATGCTGCTGCTACTCTGTTTTATTATCTATCCTGATTGCCTAGTCACTTTACCCCCACCTATATGTACATATTGCCTCAATTACCTCAACTACCTCATACCCCTGCACATATACTCGATACCGGTACTCCTTGCATGTAGTCTCGTTATTGTTATTTTATTGTGTACTATTTCCTTTTTTATTTTTAGAAGATTTTTCATACTTTTTAACTCTGCATTATTTGGAAAGGGCTTGTAAGTTAGCTTTTCACGGTCAATCTACACCTGTTGTATTCGCCGCATGTGACAAATACAATTTGATTTAATTTGACAATTTAATAAACAAACATCTTCTCCTATTTCCATTGAGAGGCTCTGTCTGGAAATGGCTGGTTCCCCATGCTAGCGGCCCGGGGGAGTGTAGCAAAAGAAGTTCAAAGGCAGGGAGAGACGGCCATGAGATAGAAGGGATGGAGGTAGGGGGTGAGGTTTAGATCGGAGGGGGTTCTGTTGTCCCCAGCTGTCCCGACCGCGACACCCTGACCGCAGGAAGGTCACAGATCACAAGGTCACCCAGAAGAAAGAAGAGAAGAAGAGAGAGAGAGGGGGGGTTCAAAGACTGGCCATATGGACAGAGGAGTGTGGTTGTGTAGTAGGGTGTGTTTGTGTGTGTGTGTGTGTGTGGGGGGGGGGGGGGGGGGGGGGTGAGTACATACATGCACGTGTGTGTGGATCCACCCCTCATCTCTCTCACAGAGACACCACATCCAGACAGCCCTTTGGCCCCTGCTGTATTTATATGCTCAGAGCAGCAGAGACCCCAGAGATGCACCTGAGCAAATATTAACATCCTCCATGAGGGCCGTTTGATGTCCGGGGCTGAGGCCCAGGGTCGGAGCCTCTCTGTGGGCCAGACACCCCAACGCACAGGCCTGTCGGCCAGAGAGTCAATACTAGAGTGGGAAGATACTGAGAGACCAGACGGGTCAGTGTGTGTGTGTGTGTGTGTGTGTGTGTGTGTGTGTGTGTGTGTGTGTGTGTGTGTGTGTGTGTGTGTGTGTGTGTGTGTGTGTGTGTGTGTGTGTGTGTGTGTGTGTGTGTGTGTGTGTGTGTGCGTGTGTGTGTGTGTGTGTGTGTGTACACCAGATATACAAGGGTGGAATTCAGCTGGGTTGATCTGTAGTCCTCTTCGCCGCCATTGCATTTGCATCAAAAGGACCGCCACTTTTCGGATGGTCTGGTTTAAATTCACCAACCATAGTGTTATTGTATTGGTCTTTTCAGTTTGACGTCCAGATTAGGAGTACCTTGGATTTGAAATGCTCTTTACCAACTCGTTTTAACTGTGAGACAACCTTTTCAGTGACGTCGTTAGTGCAGAAAATCCCATAGTTCAACCGCTAACTACCGTCAGAAGCTCATAAAACTCAAGAGTAAAAAAACAACAACCCAAAAACATATTTGAAAGAAGAAAAAAAAATCTTCAAGCAGGAAAGTCTTACTAAATGCTTACCCCTACTAAATCCCATTTCAACCGTTTTGAGACTTGAAGGAAATACATATATTAAGTCATTCAAGGAACACTATGTGGTTTATCTCCTTTCATCTTGGCACTGTTATAAAGGACTAATCCAGTTTGTGTCTTCAGTGCCGAGCCAAGCCTTAGAAGTACATTAAACAGAATAGATTAGCTCAGGAAAAGTCACAGGGTGGCATTTTCAGAATGCATCTCTTGCTTGTGCCCATAGATAGATGGTGGCGTGAGTTTAGTGTTTTGTTGTGTTTTGCCGGGTTCGTCTTTGGCTGCTTAGCTCAACAGAACGCGGAACTCTTACAAGGCTGAGGGGATTCTTGTACGGCGACTGACGACTGGGAGCAATAGCTATGTTTCGCCATGTTACCTGGTTGAAATAAAGTGTATTGTGTTGTAAATTAGCTCGGGTTTTGTGTATTGATTGACCTAAATACATTTTTGGTGGAACAATTGTATCGAGTGATATTAATGCCAGCAGAAATTGAATTCAAATTCAATTTATCTTGCACTAGTATCACCTAGGGCCGGGAATTGCCAGGGACCTCACAGTATGATAGTATCACAATACTTTGGTGCCAATATGATATGTATTGCGATTCTCATGATTCTCACGATTCTATATGTATTGCAATTTGATAATGTGGTTTTATTGCGACTCGGTGTTCCAAACATATTGCTCACCATAATAGACAAGAGAGAGAGAGCCATGAGAAAACAAGTTCGATCAGCCATGGAAATTAAAGTGCTAAAAAGAAATTGGCTCCATATTTAAAAAGAAGATGGAGAACAATGTATGAAGGGAAAATATTGGGGTTTTGGTGCAGGTACAGCCAACTAGCGCAAAAAAAATATTGCGATATTGTCAAAATGATATGAAATATCATCAACAATAATATTCTGATATGTACTTGTATTGATTTTTTACCCCAACACTAATATCACCCCATACTATTGCAACACACCAAACACTGTACACTCACAAATTGAGCCTGGAAGCCCTCACCAAAGGTTATGGTCTGAACCATTGATATAAAACCATTTATCATGAAACAGCTCCATCCAATGTGCTGATGACACACATTGCACCAGATGGATGATTCTACTGTAGGATAACACAGTTCCACGGGACATTTCCAGTTATTTCCTTCTATGACAAACGAGGATTGTGTGTGTGTGTGTGTGTGTGTGTGTGTGTGTGTGTGTGTGTGTGTGTGTGTGTGTGTGTGTGTGTGTGTGTGTGTGTGTGTGTGTGTGTGTGTGTGTGTGTGTGTGTAATACTAAAAAACAACTCTTTCATCATGTTTGATCTGCTTCGTTTAATTTTCGTCGTTCTAATCTAGTGGACATCCGATTAAAAGCCATCACGAGCTTGTTGCATCAAACGTGACGGATGACAATGTGTCCTCTTCTCTGAGACTTCTGAAGACCTTCTAAGACTAGATCAGCCCGACTGTTAAGAACAATGAGGTATTGTGCTGTTTGCGGCTTCCAATTGAGTTTATTGAAGCAACCTATCTAAAATCGCACATCAAAGGGGCAATAGAATAGTAGACCCTCTGATTCCAAAATGATGTTGACAGCGTATAATTCCCCCCTTTTCCCTACAGATTTGCTGTGCGAGTTTTGCGGAGAGTAAAAAACACGTATGGAAACAAGCAGAAAGAGCCCCCGGAGACCCTAAGCAAGCTCACGCAGAGAGGTTTGCGATGGAGCGAGAAGGTTTGTTTGTACAAGATTCAAGCTTCACTGAGGTGGTGTGAAAATAGGAGTAGTAGCTATAGCACAGTGTTCATGACCAGCGGGCTAGCATTCTGCTGCTCCCTCCGCAGTGGGTTCCAGACAGTTCCCTGCGAGGTGCGCGGGAGGTTCTCCAGATGCGCTGAGTTGTAGAAAGCATTAACGAGACCGCAGCTATGCCAGATATGTCCCAAACCAAACAAGACTAGCAGTAAAGATACAGAGGGCATCGCCGACCATGTGCTGCGTGCTCCCGACTTAAAGGGAAAGGCGGGAGAAAAAGGAACAGAGGTCGCCAATCCCACAGTTTATTCCCCCATTTGGCACAGCCTGGTACCAATACAATGCATATGTCCCAAATGACACCCTCTTTCCCATATAAGGTGCAATTTGGAATGCATACATTGGTCTACAGTACAGTAGTTGCCCTAAACTAAAGCGGACCTTCTGTGTTCATTATTTAAAGGAAATCATCTATCAGGTGAATGATGGGCTCCTGAGTGGTGCAGCGGTCTAAGGCACTGCATCTCAGTGCAAGAGGTGTCACTACAGACCCTGGTTTGAATCCAGGCTGAATCCCATCCGACTGTGATTGGGAGTCCCATAGGGTGGCACACAATTGGCCCAGCGTTGTCCGGGTTTGGCTGGTGTAGGCCGTCATTGTAAATAAGAATTTGTTCTTAACCGAATTTGTTCTTAAATAAAAAATGGGTACATTTCGATTGAGTGATTTGGACAAGCATTCTCAAATCAAACATGTCCAAACATGAAATTCCACTCTTTTTTTAAGCTGTTAATCGAACACACATGCACATTATTGTAAATCGTCTACTGCTTCAAACCCTTCACATCTTAAAGCAGATCTAAGCAGAGATGTATTCCCATCATAACGTTATATAAGCGAGAGGTCACATGTGCAGGACCGTGGTTGAGGGTATTAAGCAGGTGTACATACCATAGATGTTGAGCCACCAGTGCTAATGCACATCAGGAGCCACATCAGGAGCCCTTTAGCAGCCTCTGCTGGTCCCAGTGAGTGAGAACCACGCAGGTTCACTAGGTACTAAACGGAAGAAAACGGACTGAAAAAGGGAGGGATTACCTGACCGGCTTGTCCGAATGCTTGCTTTCGTTTTCCATTGCAAAATGTGCACTAATGAATGCTACCCAGATGTGTTGTCGTTCAGATGTGGATAGGTCTCACATGCAGCTGAATCTTCACACAAGTGTACAGTAGGATTATTTAATGAGAGATATTATTATTTTCTAAGTCACTGTTGTGTAGTTTTAAAATATGGTGATTCAGTTGTTTGGAACTGTATTGGTAATTGATTATACACCTTGCAACTACATTGCTCTATTCTGATTGGTCAGGGGTGTATTCATTAGTTGGATTGCTTTACAAAAACGTTTACTCCAAACAGAAAATATTTAGCATTGAAAACAAGAGTTTCTATTGGACAAATGCAGGTTGATCCCTCCCTCTTTTGTTCCATTTTCTCTGTTTGGTTCCTCGAGTAAACGATAAACGGTTTCCATGAGCAAAACAGACAAAATGTTTTGCAACGGAATCCGACGAATGAACACACCCCTGATGTTTGTTCATTATTGGAAGAGAACAGGAGTAGTTGAGTTGATACATGGCTATGGGAGAGACATGTATCTTGTCAGTATATCCATAATCTTCGGTTTGGCGCCAGTTTTTGCAGTAAGACCTCATACTTGGTGAATGAGTTGTTGGTGAGTGAGAAGTTTGGAAGTCTGACAGTCGAAATGGTGGTGAGTATTACGGATGAAATGGAGAAAAGGTTGGAGAAGCAACAGCTGTGCTGGAATGCAAACAGTCCATATCAACATTCTGATGATATGGAGCGGGAGGATGTGGGTCAAGGACCAGAATGGTCTGAAGTGGAAAGACATAGGAAGAAGAGAGATCACCTCAGCCACGCTCAAGGTCCTAAACTATTTGTGTGCACAAAATTTGAGAGAAATAAGCGTTTGTGCGTTTGGAAAAATTCTAATATTTTTTTTTCACCTCAAGAAACATGCGACCGACACATTACATGTTGCGTTTATATTTTTGTTCAGTATATATTAGACAAAGAAGAAAATCACTGAATAAATACCTTATACCTTAAAGATGACCATTGACCTATGTAATACCTTATAACAGCCTAACTACATATTACAAATTAGTGCATTTCAAGTGTTCCCCCTGCCCACTTAACTAAGTGTTTAAATATTAGGCTACATATAATTCAATAGAAGAAGAGAGAGAGACTACCAACCTCTTAAGGATCCGCCTCTATTTTTAAATTTTCACCTAAAACGACACACCCAAATCTAACTGCCTGCAGCTCAGGACCTGAAGCAAGGATATGCATATTATTGATACCATTTGAAAGGAAACACTTGGAAGTTTGTGGAAATGTTAAATGCATGTAGGAAAATATAACAATTTAGATCTGGTAAAAGATAATGCAAAGAAAAAACATGCGTTTTTTTGTATTTTTTTTACCATCATCTTTGAAATGCAAGAGCAGGCCATAATGTATTATGCCAGACCAGGTGCAGTTTAGATTTTGGCCAATAACAGACGATCTGACCTTTCTGGCATCACATCTGCCAGTATCACAAGTATCACAAAATGTGCTAGCAGCTAGCGTAACATCATTGATTTAGGGGGACATCAATATGATTTTCATGTATCACTGGACATATACCCACAGCAGTACATGGTATTTATTCAGTGATTCTTCTGGACGTAAGTGCAATGGCCATGTAAGTATAAGACTAGTGTTTAGTTATGTTCCAGCTAACACTAACTACTTGCATCCCAAATGGCAATGTAGTACACTACTATGGGCCCTAGTCAACAGGGCTCTGGTAAAAAGTAGTGCACTATATAGGCAATAGAGTGCCATTTGGCACGAAGCCAGCGTCTACGTGCCCTTTCAGTCAAACAAGCACTTCTGAAGTTGTAACTTCCAGTGAGCTATGACATCATCCACATTGTTGCATTGTATACCTTTGAGGCATTTTCCTTTCATTCTCTGCGTGGAAGATAAGACCAGCCCGTAGCATGCCAATAAGGGAGAAGAAAAGAACAGCCCCCAAAAGAAAAGAAAGAAAAAATAAACCGATTTTCAAAACACTTTCATATCAAGACATCAAATGCTCGTGGACGATGACGCAACACACAGCAGCCTCACTTGAATTGACATATTGACAACCAACTTACGATAAGAAGGAGGAAAGGGGACAAGGAGGAGGTGGAGCAAGGAGGGCTGTGAATGAAGAAGATCAGCCTAAGCTAACAACAATAACGAGACGATAGAAAGGCTTATTTTCCCTGACAGACGGCTCTTTCATCCGTATGTGCCTTGAACTACACCTTGGTTAATTATTAAACGGGGGTGTTGCTCTGCGGTTTTGGCCCCCTTTTGATGGTGCTCAAAATGGGCTTCTGCTGACAGATAGTGGCCATTGGCGTCCGTTTACCACATACCCTACAACAGCAGATGAATACTAAATATTCTCAGCGTGATACTTCTTAATCATAAGCTTAAAACATTCAAAGGCAATTTGCATCCCGAAAAAAGGTCTTTCACTTTTTTCACCCCCTGAGTTATTCCTTGGCTTTACATGGCTTGCTCGTGTAAAGGGTTGGTCTGAAAGCAACTCCGAAACTAACTGCACGTAGGGCCTTTAGAAGGTGGATGGATGATTCTCTATGTGAACAAACACTGGATGGATACTGATTACTTCATGCTTCTTCTTCTTCTTCTTTTTCTATGCTATCATGGCAGTCAGCAAACAAACGTTTAAGGTGCATTGCACCACCTACTGTTCTGGAGTATGTGATCAGTCATGGTCTGCCTAATTCTGTATTCCTAAGAAAGACAAAAATAAGAACAAGAAGAATTAAAAAATATAATAATAAATCCCTACTAACTCCACTCCCCCTTTACATTTTTGTTGAATTAACATAAACCCTACCAAGCCCCCCCAACCCATTACACTTGATCTATATCATGTTGAAACAATCCACCCTTAGGATTATTCTGCATGTTTACAACCATTTCAACAATAACATCTGTTACCCCCAATAACTCTTTACCATATCCATACTGACGTTTAACCTGGCATTTCTGCTTTCTAGAACTCGAGTCATCTTGATAACTTAATTGCTTTCATCGGTAAAGTTAACTTTATTCACTATCAAAGTGTCCTTTCACACAGCAGATTCATGAGCGCACGATTTCTGAACAGCTCTCGATACCATGCCAGGACCACCAGAAACACAAGCCCCGGACCATTAGGTCCACTTAGTAAAGGAGCGGCAACGGAAGCTCCATCATTCCACATTGTAGTTCCATCAATCTGTCTTACAGCCTCTGCATATGATACATAATGACTGATTCTATATCGCTGAACCTCTCTAGCCTCTCTCTGCTCTTGGCATCCACCAAATGCTTCACTATGTTCCCTCCCACAGTAACCATGTTCCCCTCCACACTTGGCACATCTTTTCTTTCCTTTGTACTGAACAGCTACTTCTTTGTCATTTAAAACACCGCAACGGGGACGGGACAAATTCTCTGGCATTGAAAACTAAGGAATCCTATCTGTACTTTTCCAGGCAAAACCTTCTCAAACCTCAGCATCACTGATAGGCTTTCTCTTCTTTGACCTGCTTTTCCTACCGATCAACCTTTTGGCCTCAATCACTCTGCCTCCCTTCACATGTTCTTTAATATCATCTGTGGACATAGATCTTGGGACCCCAGTGATGACTCCCCTCCACCTAGCATAAGCACCAGGGACATGACTTTTAATCTTCTCCCCATTAAGGTTTTCTATTTGCAGAATCTTCTCTAGCTGAGCCTGGCTAGCACAAAATATTAACAATCTACCATTTCCAATGAACCGGGCTAATTTGACTTCACCTCTCTTTCTGTAGAGCATTGGTTAGTCGGATAGGGTGTAAATGAGGCCCTTTGGTCTCATCAAACACCATCACCACGTTATTATTCTTGCTTCCTACCTTGGCCCTCTTTATGATTTCTTTACTCGACGTTCCACTGTTTTGAGTCTCATTTCACCTTTATTTAACCTGGCAGGCCAGTTGAGAACAATTTCTCATTTACAACTGCGACCTGGCCAAGATAAAGGAAAGCAGTGCGACAAAAACAACACAGAGTTACACACGGGATAAACAAATGTACAGTCAATAACACAATATAAAAATCTCTATACAGTGTGTGCAAATGAAGTAAGGAGGTAAGTCAATAAATAAGACAATAGTGGCAAAGTAATTACAATTCAGCAATTGACACTGGAGTGATATATGTGCAGATGAGGATGTGCAAGTAGAAATACTGGTGTGCAAAAGAGCAGAAAAACAAAAACAAATATGGGGATGAGGTAGGTAGTTGGTTGGATGGGCTATTTACAGATGGGCTGTGTACAACTGCATCGATCGGTAAGCCGCTCTGACAGCTGACGCTTAAAGTTAGTGAGGGAGATAAGTCTCCAACTTCAGTGATTTTTGCAATTCGTTCCAGTCATTGGCAGCAGAGAACTGGAAGCAAAGGCAGCCAAAGAGGTGTTGGCTTCGGGGATGACCAGTGAAATACACCTGCTGGAGCGCATGCTAAGGGTGGGTGTTGCTATGGTAACCAGTGAGCTGTGATAAGGCGGAGCTTTACGTAGCAAAGACTTATAGATGACCTGGAGCCAGTGCGTTTGTCGACGAAAATGTAGCGAGGACCAGCCAACGAGAGCGTACAGGTCGCAGTGGTGGGTAGTATATGGGGCTTTGGTGACAAAATGGATGGCACTGTGATAGACTGCATCAAATTTGCTGAGTAGAGTGTTGGAGGCTATTTTGTAAATTACATCGCCGATGTCAAGGATCGGCGTTGTACGAGGGTATGTTTGGCAGTTAGAGTGAAGGAGGCTTTGTTGTGAAGTAGGAAGCCAATTCTAGATTTAGCTTTGGATTGGAGATGCTTAATGTGAGTCTGGAAGGAGAGTTTACAGTCTAGCCAGACACCTAAGTATTTATAGTTATCCACATATTCTATTCTAAGTCAGAGCCGTCCAGAGTAGTGATGCTAGTTGGGCGGGCTGGTGCGGGCAGCGATTGGTTGAAGAGCATGCATTTCATTTTACTAGCATTTAAGAGCAGTTGGAGGCCACGGAAGGAGTGTTGCATGGCGGTGAAGCTCGTTTGGAGGTTTGTTAACACAGTGTCCAAAGAAGGGCAAGAAGTATACAGAATGGTGTTGTCTGTGTAGAGGTGGATCAAAGAATCACCCACAGCAAGAGCGACATCATTGATATATACAGAGAAGAGAGTCGGCCCAAGAATTGAACCCTGTGATTTCCTTATTTGAACTGTAACTAAGTAAAATCTTTGAAATTGTTGCATGTTGCATTTAGATTTTTGTTCAGTTTATGTGTTTATTCATTCACAACTAGGATAGTAACACTTTATTTTAAGGGTCCGTTATAAACAATTTATAACGCATTTATAAATTGTGAGTTCACCATTTATTAATCAATACTCCCACATTATTGAAGCATTTACTAATCATTAGTCAAGTATTTTTGCAGTCTCTAATCTAAAGTGAGTGCTGTTTATACTTTTGAAATCGTTTTTTTGAGTGACAAGTGTAATTTCTCACAAAAAGATGGCCATGCCATTGGTAGACATTCCTGCGGTACCTGGTAAAAGAACAAGCACACAACACGAGATGTTTAAGAAAATGTATATACACCTGTGAATAACTAAAGTACTAACATTTACAAATGTGGGAGCAGTGACTCATAAATGGGAAGCACATGGTTTGTAAATGCCTGATAAATGGTTTATCATGGACCATTAAAATAAAGTGTTACCCTAGGGTGTTGCTGGGCCCAGCACAGGCAGTGTCGTCCCCTGGTCTTCTGGTCCCAGTGATGCTATTCTTAGCAGCACAGACATCTCAGCCGCTGCAGCAGTCAAGTGTAGTGGACGTGGGGAGAAAACTTAGAGGGAGAGAGACACACTGACACATGCACTGCCAGTTTATTGATATGTTGGCTCTGTATTATATACGTATGTAATAGTAATGAACCCTTGGGATAGGGGGGACATGTATGACAGTCAGGCACTTATTTGTGCAATATACAGTAAGTAGTTAGGCTTTCATAAGAGGGGGGCTTTTGTCCCAGTCCATCAACGAATCATCTCTGTCCATTGTTCAAATCTTCCATCAATATTGCAGGCTTTTATTGGAGAACCTCTGTTGGTCCTGACTCAAAGATGGACAATGAGTAGCCTCTGATGTTTAGAATCCGTGTGTGTGTGTGTCTGTGCACGCTTGTGTGTGTTGAGGACATTTAACCCCTTATCGTGTCTTTTCATTAGAAACCGGCTCCAGGGTGTATTTGGGCTGAGTGAGTTCCCGGGCAGCAGCACAGCAAAGCAAAAGCACCAACTGAAAGGAATATTATGTGGAATTGTAAATCTATATATAAACTCTCTCATGGCATTAGATGCTTTGAAAAACTAACTTCAAGGTTCGAAGGCTCTGAAAGTTGTGCTTATCCCCATTGGTATTTGAGTATTGGCCTTGAGGCCCCAAGCAACCAACACATTTCATATGTACAGTAAGTATAACCTATGAGTGAACATATTGAAGGCAGGGTACTATATTTGATATGATGAAGGTTATTGGGATCCTTGTACAGATGGGGACCGTTCTGACTTCACAACTTCACATGGTTTTGTAACGTCCTGACCAGAGTTCTTATGTGTTGTGCTTGTTTTAGTGTTGGTCAGGACGTGAGCTGGGTGGGCATTCTATGTTGTGTGTCTAGTTTGTCTGTTTCTGTGTTCAGCCTAATATGGTTCTCAATCAGAGGCAGCTGTCAATCGTTGCCCCTGATTGAGAATCATACATAGGTGGCTTGTTTTGTGTTGGGGATTTTGTGGGTGGTTGTCTCCTGTGTCAGTGTTTGTGCCACACGGGACTGTGACGGTTAGTACGTTTGTTGTTTTTGTATTCTTGTCTAGTTTTCATGTCATTAAATTATGGAAACTTACCACGCTGCACATTGGTCCTCCGATCCTTCTCGCCTCTCCATCGATCGTCATGTCACCAGAATAAGACCCTCGATATTCATTGGAAAGGAGCATCAAGATCACCGTGCACTTTCACCACCCTGTGAAGTTCATCATGAATTATATCATCTGTAGCTTAACAAACAGCATGGTTTCCCATGTCTTAGTGGAAGGACCACACGCCATATCATCGTGTGACTCCAAGTTCACTTCAACATGATGGTTATAATATCAACATTTGCGCAAAAAGGCATTTCCAAAACCATTTCTCGCATAATTAATTTTAGACACAAAAAGATCCCACCCTGTCAAATGAACAAATGATCTGTCGCCATTTATAAAATCGTACCGAAACAACCTGTTTCCATCACAGCTGTCACAATTCGTTTTTTATACGGTATGACTCACACTAAAATGGAAACCTGGGTTGGTTAAAGCGAAGACTTTATCTCAGAGCCCAAAATGAAAAAGGAAGACAAAGACATGTGAGAGAGACATGTGAGAGAGACAAAGGAATGTGAGAGATTTGACTTTGACTTGGAGATGACCATGTGACATTGTTGCTCCTTTTAAAGTACCCGCATGAGAAATAACCTGCTGAGAGAAATCACGCTGCAACATGCCACGTTGATATATTTTACATGGAAAAAAGGTTCACAGAGACATCAAAGGGAGCGGTTAGTAGAGACCAGATCAGATTAGAACTACTTCCCAAATGGCGCTTCTATTCCCTTTATAGCGCGCTACTTTTGAACAGGGCCCATAGTGCTCTGGTTGAAAGTAGTGCACTATTTGGGAACAAAGTGACATTTGGGATGCATCCTTGATCTGTACAGGGATTCAGTGAAAAGGCCTGTGAAGTTGAACTACATTCATAACATGTAGATATTAGTGAGAGAGAGAGGTCTTTAATCTTTTTCATAGTTTATTTCACTTTTGTTCATGATCTATTTCACCTGCTTTGGCATTGTAAACATGTTTCCCATGCCAATATAGCCCCTTAAATTGAATTGAGAGAGAGAGAGAGAGAGAGAGAGAGAGAGAGAGAGAGAGAGAGAGAGAGACAGAGAGAGAGAGAGAGAGAGAGAGAGAGAGAGAGAGAGAGAGAGAGAGAGAGAGAGAGAGAGAGAGAGAGAGAGAGAGAGAGAGAGAGAGAGAGAGAGAGAGAGAGAGAGAGAGAGAGACCTTATTCCCTACATAGTGGACATCTTTTGATTAGAAACCTATGAACCTTTGTCAAAAGTGGTGCACTGTATATGTAATAGCGGGCCATTTGGGGAATGCAAGACACAGGTGCCACATTGAAATATAATTTGGGTCTGAGCCACTTCCTCTCTTAAGTGTCACTCTCTTCTCTGTCGTTATTGATGGTGCGAGGGTGTGCTGGGTTGCCGTTACCCCTGGGGGCTGGGGTTAAGTAGAGGGGAGGGTAATTGGGAACGGATCAGCGTCCAGAGCCCTATGGTCTAATACAGTGGTGCTGTTAACAGCCTCACTAAAGATCAAATGCACTACTGACGGATCAAAGCAAACACAGAGCTGTTTTAAAAGAGGGAAGAGAGGAACCAAAGCCCAAATTAATTAGGGCCCTCTATTCAGCGAGTCAGGTGGTGAGTGGGGACAGGTATGTGTGCAACGCAGGGTTGACACCTGGTGTCAAAGCATGGGCTGATGCTCAATTAAGCAGTGTGTCAATTAAGTTGTAAAAGGAGAGAGGAGGAAGTGTGTGTGTGTGTGTGTGTGTGTGTGTGTGTGTGTGTGTGTGTGTGTGTGTGTGTGTGTGTGTGTGTGTGTGTGTGTGTGTGTGTGTGTGTGTGTGTGTGTGTGTGTGTGTGTGTGTGTGTGTGTGTGTGTGTGTGTGTGCGTGCGTGCGTGCGTACACCTGTCAGGGTTCTTGGATTAGCACACCTATAGGCAACAGCTCCATCTCCCGCTCTTATCCAGCACCTGAGGCACCTACCTTGTTAGCCGAAATCTGAATGGGCCTGAATGAATGAATTGACACAGCAGTCCTACAATATAACAGCAATAGGAATTTATTCCATTTGCAGCAGTTTAAAGGGCCAGTCTGTGATATTAACAGCAGTTTGTGATCATTTAAATGATTGCTATACACATTGATTCTTGAAGAATATCCCTTTTAAATGCCAAGTCGTGCGGCTTCTGTTTTGTTGTTTTTCTTATTAATTTATTAAGGATTGAGCCTTTAACTAGTCAGATGCGTTATAGGGACATACCTAATAGATGAAAGAAAGAACAATGGAATATATTTTAATTGAAATCTTACATTCTGTATATTTTCCAAGATGGTCTCCAGCATAGGGTGTTGGTCAGCCCAAACCACTACTAGCTTTGCTCTGTCTATCCTCCCATCTCCAAGCGTACCCGCTGTTGTCATGCTTGATGAGCTCCCATGTATGATGTCATCTGTGTTTACGCTTGTTGACTTGGCTGGGGCATGAGACATATCACACCCGGCGAGCACGTGGTCTCTCTCAACCAGCCTAATGAGTGTACTCTGTAGTCATCAGCTTAACAGGCTCATTTAGTTTGCAAAGCTGTTTGGCTGGGGAAAACAAAGCTGACGTCAGCCTAAAATGTTGCTGCCTATATGTCAAGAATGGGACCTGGACTTCATCTGGGCATTCTTTCCCACTGTCTGGGAAAGGGCTCTGGTCAAAAGTAGTGCACTTTGTAGGGAATAGGGTGCCGTTTGGGGAGCAGACAATCTTCCCACTTCTCCTTCCGACTCCATCCACCCATTCTGGGATATTCCCTCTTGGGATGAGTAGAATTCTGTCATTCCTCTTGGTGGGTTTGCCAATCTCACCCATCACCTCCGCCCTTGGAAGTTGTGGTAATGTATGTTTCTGGTTTCTCATTGGTTCTAGGAACGAAGCCATTTGTTTCCTGACCGGTAAAACAGGACGTTTTTTTTAAAACTTTCTGAGAATGGAATTTATGCTTTTGCCTGTTCTGAAAACGTAAATTTTTAGGTTGCAGGGAGGTTCTAAGAACGTTTTACTATGGTTCCCTGAAAATTTTCCTGGGAGGTTTTTATTAACGTTATGAGAACGGAAATTATAGGTCATTTGAAGGTAATTAAATAAGGTTCTGAGAACATGTTTCAATAAGTATTTTAATAACACTGCTAGCTTAGCTTGGGTTAATTGTTTAGAACTCCAAGCACAGATAGGACACATGGAAATTCATTTCCTTAGGCATTAGTCATACAAACACATACATTTTTTTTATTGTGGCACGGGATCAGTGAGATTTAAACATATGACCTTCTGTTCTCTATACATAAAATTAGTCCACTGTACCACCATGATGGTGCTAGCATTTTACTCATATAAAGCTGTTCATTTTAGGTTATTCAAACAGACCCCGTTTCAAAGGAAACGAGCACTCGTTAAGATCAGGTGTTAGTGGGCGCGACAAACACACCTGAACACAATTAACAAGATAGACGATCGAGAGACTTTTGTTGATGCTGAGAATGGATTGTAGATGTTTTTAAATAACGTTCTTTGAACGTTACCAATGTTTTCTTGTGGTTTTTATGAAAATGTTCTTCATGTTTTGAGAACATGACCTTAAATAGAACCATCTGGAATCCTGCAGAACATGTGATGCTGAAGGACTTAAATTCCCAGCTAAAAAACCTGTGGTTCTCACCACATTATTTGCTATCTAGGTATCCTGCATCATTCCCAGAACTTTGTGGGAAGGTTGTATGCAAGATAACCATTGGACAACCATGCTCTCATCAAGCTCTAAGAAACATACGGTTCTCAGAACATTATGTGCTAGCTGGGAAGCCATTTGATACTCAAGGGCCCTATGTGGCAACATGATGACAAAAAAAAAACTATTGGTGTCACTACTGTAATGGCTCCCATACATCTCAGAGCCCTGTAAAGATTAAGAGTGCTAAGCGGAATCAGAGGGTGTTCTGGGTAATTACACGCCAGCCTTTAACAAACACCATGTTGCCTTGGGCTGCAGCCAACCTGGGTTAGTTCCATTCTCCTAGGGTACATCCAAAATGGCACCCCTGTTACCTATATAGTGCACTACGTTTGATGGGCTCTGGTCAAAGGGAGTGCACTATAAAGGGAATAGGGTGCCATTTGGGACAAATGGTTGGAAATGTCATAGCACTGGATTGTTTTTAATATCTAAGGGATTTGCGTGTGTTTTAATGAGTTCCTTGTCTTTCTCTTAAATCACAGACTGTAGTTTGAAATAACAGGCCTAATAAAGATGTATGCCTGCCCATTTGTGTACTGTAGGTGGGGTCCCATCTAGTTGTTCTACGTGTGTGTCAAGCTTCTCAAATGAGCTGTACTGATCTAGGATCAGGTTCCTCCTGTTCATATAATCGAATTAATTATGATCCAAAAGGCAACACTGATCCTAGATCAGCACTCATACTCTGAGAAGCTGATACATAGAGCCCCTGAGCCCCCTCTTCTCTTTGTCCTCTTACCTTCTCTCCATACTGCACTCCTCCTCACTCCTCTGGGTAGAGGATCGCTCCAGGTAAAAGTTGCCCATAGGCACAGATCTAGGATCAGCCCACCCTCCCCCCCCCAATGAACCTTAACCAATAGGTGAGAGAAACACAAAACTTACCTTAGATCAGCGTCTAGGCTGAAAACAATGTTATCCTTTCCCCCTGATCACTAGCCTATATCCCAGGCGATCATGTACTGTAGTGAGACGCGTTCGACAAATCGTCTGACGCACGGGTACACACAGTCTTTACCAGCGCAGGAGCTGCTACCTCAAACGGCAAACAGATTGGGGTGAATAAATTAGCCAGTTCATTAAGGGGCTCGGGGAGACTCAATCTGGATTTCTGATGTGACGAGATACAGCGAGTGTCACATTTAGGCACCGAGCTAATTACCAACTCATTAAGCACTCAGTAGGCTAATAAGACCGGGAGACGGAGGCAGCATCACAAGTGGCACCCTATACCCTTTATAGTGCCATAGGGCCTTGGTCAAAAGTAGTGCACTATATAGGGAATAGGGTGCCATTTGGGGACTCAGATGGAGATTCCGAAGCAGAAATATTAGAAGAAGCGCTTCGGTGTTTGGGATGGCTTGTGCTGCAAATACCAGTGTAACTCATAGCTCATAGCTCACCCAGCCTAGCGAAGTTCTGGAGCGAGAGGAGGGTTGTGTGGGGCAGGAGGGTTGTGTTAATCATAGCCATACAGCCCTGTGCACAACTTCAAAGTCCAGCGATCGCATGTAGGGCACATATCAAGTGAACATTGCCTGAATAGGATGGAAATGAGGTTGGGAGTGTTTTGGTGTCGACTAAAGCAGAGGAGCTGTCCTATAGAGGGAACAGTGAAGCTACGTAGATCCTACTCTGTCTATTAGTTCACTTTAACAGGAAACATCAAATCAAATGGTATTAGTCACATGCGCCGAATACAACAGGTGTAGACCTTACCGTGAAATGCTTACTTACAAGCCCTTAACCAACAATGCAGTTCAAGAAATAACATGTAGTGTGGAGAATGTGTTTTCTCTATATGTAAATATGAGTAGTTGTTCTTGCTGTTTTAAACGGGTTTGTCCTCTGGAGACGGTGCACTGCAGAGAGGGATGGCATTGGTTTGTTCTCTCTCACTCTCATCTGCTTTCTCCTTTCTCTCTCTGGTTCTGTTTCGGTTCTCCATTTTTCCATGCAAATGAGAGCCGGTACATTGATTTGGATTCCAGTTTCATGTTACTATGGCAACAACATAAAAACTACAAAGTGCTTAAAGCGCAGTACTTTTATCCCTGCGTCCCTCTGATCATCATAGGAAATTAGCATACCGGGAAATGAGAGAGCGAGCCTCACAGAGCAGAGCAATTGTGCATTTGGAAGGCTGTCCGCGCTGGCTGCCTAAATAAAAATGGGGGGTTTGGGCTTGGCAATAAAAAAATGTTTTAAAAATCATGAGGAGAACAAAAAAATGGAAAAAGAGAGGAAACACCCTCCACACACACACACACACACACACACACACACACACACACACACACACACACACACACACACACACACACACACACACACACACACACACACACACACACACACACACACACACACACACACCTCTCTTTCTCAACACCATGCTGTGTCTCAAGGTGCAGTGATGCCCCAAGTCCACTACTGAACCGGGCAGCAGACCGCTGTCCGGTGGTGCAGGGCAGGACCAGTGGGTGGATGCCCGGATGCCTAGACGGGGGTGTGTGTATTGGAGGATGGAGGTGGACACTGAGGGCCAAAGCACCAGAGGATATTTGAAGGGCAACATCAAACGCTGCATCAGCTCATTAATGCATGTAGGAGTGACCCGGGTCAAAGCTAAACAACAGAGCAGGATCACATAACAGACAGAATCGACGTCCCAAACGGCAGCCTAAGCCATACGTAGTGCACTACTTTTGTTTTTGTCAAATGTAGTGCCCTATGTAGGGAATGGGGTGCCATTTGGGAAGCAGGCAGACGCATCACAAACCCCCTCCAGAGCCTACATCTATCTTGACCATCATCACACAGCCAGATAGGAGAGGAGAGGACAGCTCTGAAATCTGCCCACGAGCCCACAGATTCTCATGCGTCCCAAATGGCCCCATATTCTCTATGTAGTGCACTACTTTTGACCAGAGCCCCCATAGGGCCCTGATCAGAAGAAGTGCACTATGTAGGCAATAATGTGCCATTTGTGACAAAGTCTCTGTCTTCTGTTTTCCTCCTGTCGATCCTATTATTCTGAGCTTCAAAAGAAGACAAAGCACAGAGATGTAGGTGTTGTGTTGTGTTGAATGGAGGAACCACAATAGTATAAACTGTCTCCGTTCGCCCGTATACTGTAGAAACAAATGAAACACAAGCGTGCCTTTAAGCGTCTATACACGCGTCCCCAGAGTGCAGAAAATAGCAAGAAAAAAGTCCTGCTTTTCACAAACTGCTATCTGAGGTATTCAAGTGATCACATATCAATATTGTTTTCCAATATCCTCTGCTGAAGAGGCTGGTTAGCCATGGATTTCAAAACTGTCTCACTCATGGGGTATGTCTGCTTGACAGCTACCCAGCATGCAATTGTCTCCTTTTTTCAAATTTGAACACGGAGTGACCTTTTTTGATTGGGTGAAATTGGTTGGCATGAAATCAATATGGAGACACGAATTTGATTCAGCCTTATCTCCTCTCCACACTGTCTGTAGGTATAGACGGGGGAGGAGGTGTGTGTGTGTGTGTGTGTGTGTGTGTGTGTGTGTGTGTGTGTGTGTGTGTGTGTGTGTGTGTGTGTGTGTGTGTGTGTGTGTGTGTGTGTGTGTGTGTGTGTGTGTGTGTGTGTGTGTGTGTGTGTGTGTGTGTGTGTGTGTGTGTGTGTGTGTGTGTGTGTGAGAGAGAGAGGGTGGGGGTTGATGACTATTCACTGAGTAGTAATAGAATATCTCACATTGAGGGGAACTGCCCTGATAAGAACATCCAACTGATAAAGCTAGTTCTACTGACCAAAGCGAATGTGGTCTGAAAATGAGTGGGTCAGAGAACATTTTGAATATGCTGAAGCCTGTATCACTGCAGTGTGTTAGCTTATAGCTACACTATCACCTTCTATATGACACAGTCTGCAGGTGATAATAAGCTAGAACTATCGGCTAGCCTTTCCTTTGTCTTCAGTGGACATGGTTTGATTAGTGTTGGGAGTTTAGCGGCGTCAACCCCAGGCACTGTAGGGAGGGGTCATAGGTGAACAGACTAAAACTGAGCCCTGATTGGCTGTTCCCTCTAGGTTAGGAGGGTTCAGTCTCTCACAGTATTACTCCTGCCGGCTGCTGATTCTCAGATCCCCCCCCCCCCCCCCCCCCCGCTCCCACTGTGGGTCAGTCCAAGCAGAGGGCCAAGCCGAACGACCCAGAAGGAAATGTAACTTCATTGGAACTCAAAGAATATATCTCTCACCTCCCCCTGAGCACATGCAAAAGAAGACAGAGTTTTGAAGCGGGAAAAATCATTGAGTCCCTTAAACTTCTTTTGGTTAAAACGAATCCCTCAATGAGAATAATGCATTGGAACCCTAGTGATTTTAGGGGTACGGGCTGTGTCTGTGTTCTAATATGACCCAAGGACACACTACAAACACCTCTAATCAAAAGTAATTGAAAGTATTTTTGAAGAGTTTTCAAGGAGGCACATGTAATTATTGTGGCAAATTCAGTGGAGGATAGAATGAATGCTCATTGTTATAGCTCCTTAAAGCTTTCATTTTGGGTTTCAAGTTTCACACTGTGAGCTGACGCCATAGCAGCGCTGTTTCCTACTAATAAGTACTGCAGTTGGTGGACTAATTGATGGACCCATGCGGTTAACATACAGGAAACGCATCTGCAACACATCAATAACACATCATTACGCGATAAGCTGATAAGACGGAGAAGAGGGCAGTGACTTTTCGAGGTCCTGCCAGTTTCTGAACCCGGGGAGACCCTTCGCTCTGTTCGTTTGTGCATATCAATAGCCGGAGCAGCCAGCTGTTCCTCGCTGTGCGCCTCCAAAGGAGCATCTGAAACCATTTAAATCCAAAGCAGTCACAGTTTCCACAGTGCATTACAGGCATTCCAGCAGGCCCCGTGCTCTGTGCTGCGTAGTCACTCTAAGCAGGGGGCACAGTATAAAGTGGGCACACAGCAACACAAATATGCAGCCCACTGTGCGCTCCCTTCGGGATCCTTCCATAAAGAAGGCGGGGGAGAGGCAGAATAGCCCTCCGAGATTCCCGGGCCAGGCTCCGGGGTTAAAACCTTTCCGCCGGCTTCAGATAAGACCTCATCTTTGAATGCTTTGTGTACCGCCTCGACGGGGAGGAAGAAGAAGAAGAAGAAGGAGGGAAAACGAGGCGGGTCGTTGTGTGTAGCTCGCTTACTTGCACACCCCTGTGGTGGTTGCTCATACAAAGGAGAGAGGGGGAGCAAACAATGGTGGATGGTCTAAACCTAGGAGATGGACTTCGCCGGGGAAGTATGTGGGCATGCTAGCATCACATGAACGAGGAATGTTGAGACTAATAAAGTATATGTACAATAAGGTACAATAAGGTGCTGAAGTGATGCAGTTTCGTTAGTTCATTAGTTGAAATTCATCTTGGAATGCCTTGGGATACTATAATTACCCACTACTTGAACTCTAGGGAACAACATTTTCCCAAAAATCTACCAAGTTTCAATACCGGGAATACTTCATATTTATCCCTATAGTCCCGGGAAATACAGCAAAACTCGGAAGTGCCCTTTTTAGAGCTTTTAAAACCAAGATATGGTCACTATGCCCGTGTTCTCCCTTAATAAGAGGGGTGCTGCTCCACCTTGGCTGGTAGTGTGACTCTGTAACTGATATTTAGCAATGATAGAGTAACTATCTTTGGTCGCCAATGACATTGTGAATTGCGAAACAGGCCGTTCATAAATTGCTAGCGTTATCATGTTCCTCAATTAATTCCATTTTAATTCTAGCAGTAGGCTATCTCGACACAGAGCTCAACAGAAGCTCTCATATGGGTAGTAAGTAGGAGACAGCGCAGAGAAGCAGGCGCTTTCACATGCATAGGCAAGAGACATGCTTTGATTTTCATGCGAGAGTCAGGATTTTGGCTAGACTAGGCTCTAGGACAGGAGAAGATTTTCCTTCATGCTTCTCTGAATTGTTGTGTGACAGTCTGTGACTGAGATGCCTATGTAGTGAATTGTGCATAGGCCTATAACATTTTTGACTGTTTGAAGAGTCACAATGACAACTCAGTCATGTGTTATTTTATAGTCTATACTCTAGGGGTTTCCTGTAGGGTTTATTAACTGCATTGGCAACATTTTGTGAAGTAAATTGGATAATGTGTAATTAAATTTTTTGCTAATCTGGCGCTGCGCATGTTGTATATTTTGTGGAATTGTGTTAGTGCAACAATGTGGGGACAGTTAGTTTCCCTGGTCTTGTCAAACATGTGAAGTGTTCCCAGGACAGTTAATCCCTACTGAACTTGATATAGCTCCAGCTCTGAAGAGAGAAAGGACACATTGCTGGCATTGCCATTGAAACTGATTGAGAAAGGCCAAGGGTGAAAGAGGTCAACCTTGTTGCGTCCCTCCAATAACTGTATTACCCCCTCCAGCTCTCCAGCTCCATCTCTCAGCCCTTGAGCCAAGTTTAGGCCTCCAGATGACTGCAGTTGTCGGCCCCCGCTGGGTGAAGACATCCCTCTCCCGGTGGTCCGTTGTCATATCGTCTTTCACTGAGCACAGGAGGCAGCAGGAAGTGTCGGGGGATCAACACATGCCAGGGAAACCCACAAAATGGCTCCTCCTGTGCTGGACCTGCTATGGCATCTTGGACAGTAAACCTTCAAGTGAAGACCCCCCCACCCCCAAAAGCTACAAGACATGAACTTGAACTGTCAAAGGATGGAGGATGTCTCTGTGTCCCAAAAATTACTTTTTGGGGGTTTCGGGATGCATTTTCAGAAAATTTGTGCGACAAAATGGAAGGGGAGGGTGTTGGAGTTGAAGGCTTGGTGTGTATATATGAACTCTGCATGAGACGAGCTAACGGTGCAACTCCGGATGCGAGCGAGGCAATCAGCGCTAGTCACAGAGGATTTGACAGCATCTGTAGAAAACATTATGGAGAGTCCAATTGCCTATTCAACTGGCTAGAGAGCTTTTGGTAGAGCGGCGGCACAGCCAGGAAATGATTTCGGAGAGGGAGAGAAAGAAACCTGCTGAATGCCAGAGTAAATAAATAAAGTAAATAAATCGACGGCTAATGTGAGGCAATTGTGGGGTGTGCATAATCAGGGATTTGGAGTGAGCTCACTCTCCTCCTCGTCTCTGACTACAAAACCAGGCCTCTCTCATTCCCCTTCCTCTCTCTCTACATCTCTCTCTCTTCCTCTCTCTCTCCCTCTCTCTCTCTCTACTGCCAGCAATAATCTGTTCCAGTGCACTTGCCATGAAATGAGCGATGCAGGACTCGTAATGCCCTGGACAGACAGAGCCTAACAGATAACATAAGCTCCTTCACCCCTCCTCTCCATCCCTCGTCTCCCACTCCCCATCCCCTATTCAAATCAATACTCTTGTTGATTGTAAACAACAAGCAAAAGATTGGTTCATTACAGCAAGGTCTGTTTTTTTTCTCACTCCCCCTTCCCTCAGCTGATGTGTGGCGAGCCGTCTTGTCTTTTCGCATCGGCGCTCTATTTCGTCTTGGCTCCCTTGACCTCCTTTGGTGTGTGGGACAATGAGATGGCGGGAATTTTTTTTGTTCCCATCTCTCGTTTGTATTGTAGTGATTGTCATTTTCCTAATGTATGCGTGTATATACACATGGGTGTCGAGCAAAGCAGCACAGAGCTGACAGTACTGTCTCTCCGTAGTCTCATAGGAGGAAGAAAGAGGGCTGTTTTGATGGAGATGAATACTATTTTTGCATTTCTCTTGGTTGCGTGCTCTCTTTCTCTGTCTCTGCCCCTCTCCATACTTCCTTTGATCTGGCTTTGGTTTGGATGTCATTCCATTTGGATGAGTTCACTCAGGATGAGTCTTGCGCCCTCCCAAAATAATTCCACAGATTCAGCATGTTCTTACACATCATTCTCCATATTCCCTCTTTCCTCCTCCCACTCGCACACTATGGAATGGGTGAATCACAAAGTGCTGTGTCTAATATAGACATTTCGGAACGGCGTTCAACACCCCAGTTGGAACGGCATGCAGCGCCCCAGCTGTGGATCACGTTTATCAGCCACGGCTACAGTACATGAGGTGATGCGGTTGGTCTGAGTCCAGCCAGGCATGTGATGATCCTCTGTACTAAAGGAGAACACATTAAGGAATTAATTATACTGTGCGGTCGTCGTATTGCCTCTAATTAGCTGCATGCCTATGGAGCCGAGCTGGAAATACAAAGAGATGAAAGATTCCGAGACACAGACTTGCCTATTTGATTTGTAGTACAGTATAGATGTGAATTAGTGGCCAATATGCAAAGTCTAAGGGCTTTATATCATACAACCGCTGCAGCGAAGACGCAAACACAAACATGTTGACACAATGATGTTTTTAAAGATAGACAGCACTGTACATTTGAAATAAAACTGTAGCTCAATGAGTATTAAAAAAGATACATTTTGTGAGAGGACTCAAACCAAAGTACACATTTTCCAACACCTTTCAGCTCCGAAGACCTCTGAGCTAAGCCGCCATCTTGTATACGGCACTGAGAAGGTGTGAAGCCGCTGTTGTTCATCTGAAGTGCTTTAATTGATTGGAATGATTGAAAATGACATTTTGGGTTTGTTTTAACTAAATGAAAGCTTCTCAATTGTTTTCAACACCACATGCATATGGGCATTGAATAGCGGTGGGGGGGGGGGGTGTAGTGGCGGCAGCCTAACAGAAGAGTTGGAAGCGTAGCTTATTGGGTACAGGGTGTTCAGGTTGTTCTTTATGCCCACCCGTCAGAGTGAATGTCATTCCAGTTAATGTGGTCTATTGCCAGCATCTGTAATCATCTTTGCATAAGTGTATGCTTTTAGACTGTAAAAACTGTTGTTCACCTTAGGCACTTTTACTGATTGGTGTACACTTTGGCAAGGTTCGTTCAACCTATTCAATGTGTCTGGCATCAAACAATGTATTTGTCAGATGAATGTTTGTTTTTTGTGTGCTTGCGGTGGTGGCAGTGTAACGGCAGCGTATCGGTAGTGGCTTATTTGGGGCGTGGCTTTCAGTTGGTTCTTTTTAGCCACTCATCGGAGTGAATGTCATTTAAGTGAATCTGTTCTGTTGTATTCACTGCCAGCACTGCATCTGCAATGATATTTGCATAAATATATATAGTTTGTGATTACATTAAATATTAGTTTGTATTTATGAGTATTTATTAGGTTTAACCAAAGGGGGAAAGCAAATTGAGTGTTGAAAGAAATAGGTTGCAACTTCAAATATAGGTTTGTTAATAATCAAATATAACTCTTGATATTGAATGATACTGTATTTGGTTGTTTATTCAATTGAGAACCTGATTTATTTACTTTTAATCTGAATATATTTTTTAGGTCAACAAAGAGTCATTTCTTACAGCGCGTTTTGAGTAGAATGTTTTTGAGTACTTTTTTGAGTACAGTGCATTTTGAGGACTTTTTGAACAAACCTAATATTTTGATTTGCAGGAAATTCATTCAATTTATTAAATTACTCCAATCCAACAATTTTCTTTAAGCCTAATTATGAGGCTGTAATTGCATAGTATTTTAGTTTTCAGTAAAGCAAATAAGCAAGTTTGAAAAATATGAAACGTTTGAGTTGCAGTGGAATTAGGTTTAACTGAGGTGAATTATGGATTTGATTGTAATCAAATGATACAAGTATCATTGACCTAATAATAAAATGTTATCTAAAGTATTTATTTGACCTGAAAATACTCATTTACGTGTTACCACTTGAAGAAATGTATTTAAGTTTATCCCCAAAAAGTATTTTTTCAGTGTGTGGCTCTACTTTGAAAAATCATGAAATGCTCTTAGCCTGGCAAATAACAACAACTTTACATCTCAACGCTGTGGGGGCCTGTCTCTCCAACCAACTGACTTGTTACAGAGAGAGCAAAGCAGAAATCAACCCTGTGATCGATAGACTCTGACTGTCCGAATCTACGAGCCCTGTCTTCTAAAGTGCATTGCGGTTTCGGAGGTTCGGAAAATCCGCCACGAAGCCGGGGCCCTCCCATCTCATCTGAACCAAACAACGTCAGGCGGCACCCACTCCCATGTCGTTGGGTCTGGAACGCCAGTGCTCCGAGGATGACAGGGTTTCCAGGGATCTGACGGGTTCCTCTCTAATTTGGGCATCTACTTCTGCCACTTCCCCTGACCAGAAACCATTTTAAGTCAGCAGGCGGCCACATGGGAGCTGGCATTCCTCTTGAACTTTCCCTCCCTGTTCACTTCCGTGGCTCCGTCTCTCTCTCTGTCTGTCTTTTTCTTGCTCTCTCTGTTTTCTTTCTCTGTCTCTTTATCTCATGATTTTCTTCTCACTGGCTTTCTCTGCTTTTACATCTATATCTTCAGATACATTAAATCATTTGTTTAGTGTTACTTCAGCACTCATCCTCTTAGACTGTAACGATGGCCAATGTTAAGACACACCCCACATACAAAACACCAATATTTATTTTTCATTTTTACATTTGACCTTTATTTAACTAGGCAAGACAGTTAAGAACAAATTCTTATTTACAATGACGGCCTACCGGGGGGGATCTGCCTTGTTCAGGGGCAGAACGACACATTTTTACCTTGTCATTTTTTACCGCCGCAAAACAGTGTTACCATAATCACAGTTCAACCCATGTTCTCTCTCTGGTTTCTCCCCAGCTGGTTCCTCCTCCTCCTGCCAGTGAGAGTGACTGACAGACTCTCCACCTGTTCATGTTCCTGTTTCCAATTGTGAACATGGTTTGGTGGGAGTAACACTTAATGGGATTTCAGAGGGGCTGCCGTGTCGTCTCTGCCTCTCTGCCACCTACATTGCGCACTGCCAAAGACCGGCAAGGCAGAAGAGCTCATTTCTCAATGGTCTTAATGGTGACGACTGCTCAGGAAAGACCTGGTTAACTTCAATGAATGCATTGCAATTTAAATGTACATGAATTACATTTGTACATTAATGCAAGAGCGTAACACTGTTTCAACATAGCTGAAGCACAAAAGGGTCCCCCCCGAAACCAAGGAGAAACTCTGTCAGTCGAACTGGCTGTTAGGGTAGGTAGACCAAAAAAACAACATATCATCCAATGGACAGATTTAACAGCTATAGGGCAGGAGTCACCATCCACCTGAGTCATAGAGACAAGGATCTATGACTGCTTCCCTAATAGCACCCTATTCTCTACATAGTGCACTACTTTGGACCAGAGCCCTTTAGGCCCTGGCCAAAAGTAGTGCACTAATTCAATTCTGAATTGACCCCAACCGTGCTATACAGAGGGAATAGGGTGCCATTTGGGATTCAGCCTATGAGGAGAATGGTGTCTGGCTTGTCTAAAGCCAACTACTGCAGTGTGACACGGTGAAGTCATTCAGAGTAACATGAAGTAATTCTGCTGTAACTCTGCCACAGTACACAGGCATGAAATCCACAGCGATGGGAAGCAGCAGAGCAGTGAATGGTGACTAATCTTTTCAAGGTGATAAGAAGAAATATGTGGGAGATGAGCGTGTCTGGAAGAAGTAAGAGGAGCTCGTTACTGCATCCAGTCACTGTTGCTTTCGCCGTGGCACTGTCACAACAACACAGCTTCTGGAGCTTTGTTTTCAAGTGGGTTTCTCTCTCTCTTTCTCTTTCTCTCTCACTCTCTCTCTCTCCTTCTGCCTCTGCTTTTCAGTTTTTCTTTGCTTCTCTTCTCTCTATCTTCTAAAGTTGTACAACTGTTGTCAGAAAGTTCACACATGAGTTTGGTGGCAGAGTTCTGCTTTTCTTCTTGTCCTCTCTCTCTCTCTCTCTCTCTCTCTCTCTCTCTCTCTCTCTCTCTCTCTCTCTCTCTCTCTCTCTCTCTCTATCTCTCTCTCTCTCTCTCTATCTCTCTCTCTGTCTCTCTGTCTCTCTCTCTCTCTCTCTCTCTCTCTCTCTCTCTCTCTCTCTCTCTCTCTCTCTCTCTCTCTCTCTCTCTCTCTCTCTCTCTCTCTCTCTCTCTCTCTCTCTCTCCTTTTGTGTTCTTCTGTGTTTCTCCACATCAGAGAAGGGCCTTTTGTGTCTGACTTTGCCCTGAAGGCAGTCATCTTGCAAGTCAGATTAATAATTACAGAGTACACAGCATTGAGGGGAAAAAAAACTCTGGATATTTGATGTCAAACATGAGACACCAAAATTACAAAGAAAAAGGTCTGAAGAGGAAAGGTCCTGAAGTTTAGGTCTTTCTTTCTCTCGCTCTTGGCAGTATTTCCTGTTATTGTTGCTGTCTACTGTTTGGCAGTGCATTACAAACATAAAGAGAACTATAAAGGGGGGGGGGGGGGTCCCCTTGGGGAGGGAGGGCACATTGGAGAGGGGCGCGGCGGCCATATTTGTGACAAATGTCAGCAAGATGAAGAGAGAGTTGTATTTCATGTTGTTAAGGTTTTTGATCTCAATGTTTACATGTGTGAGTACATCAGCGCCATCGCTCCCTCCCCCTCTCCCCCGCCTCCCCGTCCCTTGTTATGTATCTATGCTACAGACAGGATTCAAGGCCAGATGTAGGACTAACTGTGGCTCAGTGTTGTGGTCCACAGTTATGATTATGCTCTGTAACTGAATGGTTGGGAGTGCTCTTTACTTTAAAAGCATGCATCATTGGAGTGAACATTTACAGTCCCTTCTAGTACTTTACCATGCCATTTTGAGTTACTGAATCAGTGATACCCCGTCCCCCCCCATCCCTGCCCCCCCGTCCCCCCCCCGTCCCCCCCCCGTCCCTAGTACTATGTTGAGTAATTGGTGATATGTGTTTTAATCCCCTACGTTTAGAAAATAACATGTCAGATCTTTAGTTCATATTACTCAAGCCCGGTTGGACAGTTGTGTTATTATGCTGATCGAGTGTTAGACTACTCTGAACGATAAAGTGTTAGTGATTTTGAACGGAGGATGAGTACAACTTTTTTTCCTCCTTCATGGAACATCTTCCCAATGCAGCAGGATTCAATCTGCCGCCCATGCAGGTAGGAGGGAGAAGCCAGGCAAAACATCAGTGACATGACAACTGCTTCGTAGCGATTGTTTCTCAACGGCAGACCTTCTGGAGATGCAACAGTGCGTTTGACTAGTGTCAGTCAGGGCAGAGACTGTGTTCCTCCTCTATAAAGCTAAGGGGTGTCACACCGTGCCTGTTTGAACGGTGACAAAAGGAGCTGCTGCGTCAACGACGAGTGCCACCTGAGAGAAAGCGCACCGGAGGGAAAAGGATGACAGCGCGCTTTGCTCAGCCGGGGTGTTGCGTGTGTCACCGCAGTGTCTTGTGTTCCAAACACAAGGGTCATCTGCTGACGCCATGACAGTTGATGCCTCTTCTGTTTACGTATGTGTATTCTGTTAAGGTGGGAAAAACAAAACTTCAAATGGAATTCGGTGAAACATCCTGATACCATCATTGGAATTAGAATCTTTATGTTCCTTTTCCGGATTCAGTTCCTCATATTTGTGCCACCACCATTCTACTGTCATTGGTGCTAACGGAATGGAAATAAGGTTTCTGAAGGTAGCGGAGCTGCTGTGAAACACAGGAGTTGATCTGTATTCAACGCTAGTGATTGCTGATAACAGTTGACAGCGGGGAACATAGTTGATATGAGGTAAAGAGTTGACGGGAAGTAACAGAGTTGATTATATGGGACCTCTAATGGAAATGTGGCCGCTGTGTACTCAGCAGGTACAACAGGAAGTGTGGTGAAACTGTCCAGAACAGGTGGGGAGACGCTCTGAGGCCGTTGACCAGCAACAGCTGGCGGATAAGAAAGGCTCAAAACCCTACTATGAGGGTGAGATTCGAGAACTTTCCAGAGACGTCATCCTACGCCGCTGACTCTCGCTCTGGAATAAGTTTACCATGTCTGTCCCATTAGGGGTTAATCGAAAAGTGACGCCGTATTAGGACTGATGTGCCAGCCATTTCCATGCTGTAGCCAATAGTCATTATGTTACAAGAGTTAACATGATTGACAATGAAAACAAGTCAACTCCGTCATAAGCTCTCCTCCTACTGTTGAGTGGATGTGTTACTTCTTTACCAGAAATGCTCAAGGAACAACCTAGTGTTGGGGAAAGTGGGAGGGGGAAAGGGAGGCGGTGGGGGGGGACCTTGACAATTGTGAAAGTTGGCGTAAACAAGTCAAGTTGTTTGTTTCCAATAGCTGTGTTTTGGATTCGGGGGGGGGGGGTAATGTGGAAATTTGTCAGTGTTGTTACTCACTGAAGCCCTCCCACAGATCCAACTGAGACAAGTCAGATGACTGGGAGATCGACTTTTGCTTGCGACGAAGTGAGTTATGGTCTCAGACGCCTCGCGGTTTGCGACGAAATGCCTTCCTTCACCATCATAGCTGTCTGAGATGTGAAGCCTACGCCCCCTGGGACCATGCAGTGGGGTTCGGTGGTTTTGTGCCACCCAATCAGATCTACACAAAGCACATGCCAGACACCTGTCTTGCTGCTTGACTTTATCCTCAAGTTCAACCTTCAGCTCTGTTAGTTGAAGGTCCCTCTTCCGAATCCTAACTTAGAGAACAAAAGAAGGAAAGTTGGAAGAAAAGGGGGGGGGGGGAGAGGGATGAACAGCACAGAAACAAACAACGTGGGACAGCTGCATTCAATTTCCTCCCGCATGCTGTTTCTATCATGAGGTCTTTTTCAGATGCACCCAGATCAGAGGTTACAGAATGGCTGTGAATCCAAACGAGTCCCTCCTGTGAATGCACTTGATGAGGGCTCCATGTAGGAATCCCTGTTCACACCCTCCACCACCTCCCAGGGCTATTTGATAATAACTAGGGGAAACGAAGATATTTTAATGGGAAGTACAGCCCACAGCCGTTTTAGCATCTGAGAGTCAGTGGGAGTTCCTATTGAGATTCTATTGAGATTCTATTGAGATTCTATTGAGTTTCTATTGAGATTCTATTGAGATTCTATTGAGTTTCTATTGAAATTCTATTGAGATTCTATTGAGATTCTATTGAGATTCTGTTGTGTACAGTAGTGATCCATTCCGTTAGTACAGTGGTCACTAGACAAGAATGCGAATAATGAAATGTCCTATCTTGAAGCATTTTGAAATAATACGTTCCATCTGGTGCCGAGAAGAACGGAATTGTTTTGTATGAGCGTATGAAATTACAAACATCCCCCCAGAATGCCTCAGTAATTATTTCAAAAAAAGCATCCTGTTTTGAATAATGCTGGTTATGAAAGAAACGGCACACTCTCGTAAACAACAACAGCCCCTTGGTAAGGCACAGTCTTCACTATTAAAGTGGTCCTTATAGTAACTCAACATGGTTTCAATCATATAACACTGGGGATATTATGAGATGGTCCATGAAGCTACACTCTTAGGAAAAAGGATTCCAAAAAGATTCTTTGCAGAGGGATAGTGTTCTACCAAGAACCATTTTGATCAGAAGAACCCTTTTAGGAAGACAAGGGTTCTTTGTAAGGCAAAGGGTTCTACCTAGAACCTTTAACATGAAAGGGTACTTTGATGATTCTTTGGACTGCAAGAAGGGTTCTACATACATTAGAACCATATATACTATTTCCCAGCATGCTCTATTGCAGGGAGAGTCTCAGAATTGTTTGTTTTACTGTCATATCTGTGTTTTTGCATGTAGATTGATTGGTTGATTACTTGTGTGCTACACAAATATAAATAACATCTAAATGAATCCAATCTATTAGTAATTTGATTTATTACACCCGTTACTGAGATGGTTGTTCCAGTTTAGATGACTGAGGTAGTCTCAGTTTTCAATCTTCCCTGGCAGTCATTCTGAATGCAGGTTGTGGGTGATTATTAATTCCACTTGTTGGATATCCTAACTCTGGCTGGATTCCAATAGGATTTACAAATCACTTTACATGCCAGCATAATGTGACTTACAGGCCTGGCGTGGCCTGTAAATCAGGAGATTCCTAACACCACTCTGTTAAGGTATAACTACGCCCTCAAAGAATGCCTTATGATACATGCAATGTATTGTCATAAATAATTACATTTTAAAGGCTAATAGAACTGGTGGAACTCTCCAAAGACCAAAGGTTTCTCGGTAAAACCCTTCATAGAGGGTTCTAGGTAGAACCATATATAGGGGATTGTTTGAAGAACCCTACCTAGTGGGTTTTAGATAGAACTCTCTGCAAAGGGTTCTACCCAGCACCAAAAAGGGTTCCACTATGTGGACAAACCAAAGAGTCCTGTATGGTTCTACTTAGCACCTTTTTTTCTCAGAGTGCAGCTAGCTAGCACCAGCTTAATAATTGTGTGTGTGTGTGTGTGTGTGTGTGTGTGTGTGTGTGTGTGTGTGTGTGTGTGTGTGTGTGTGTGTGTGTGTGTGTGTGTGTGTGTGTGTGTGTGTGTGTGTGTGTGTGTGTGTGTGTGTGTGTGTGTGTGTGTGTGTGTGTGTGTGTGTGTGTGTGTGTGTGTGTGAATACACCTCACACTCATGGTTATGGGATAAAAAGAAAAGAAGACAACTGTACCATGTCAACCTTTATTTAACAAGGCAAGTCAGTTTAGAACAAATTCAAACTTTACAATGACAGCCAACCCCGGCCAAACCCTGGGTAAAAATAATGAGAACGTTTATTAATTCTGAAAAATATGTACTCTCTCTCATACTCTTAAGATGTAAAGTTCTCAGTTTAGAGAACCTGCGTGGTTCCTACCAACATTTCTGCTTATAAATCGATCTGACTCAGTAGTATATTTTTTGGAGCCTCTGTGACTTAGAATGTGAAATCTGAAACCACTTGAAGCTGGAATGTCCCTTCTACCATTTAATTCGCTCTTCTGACTGTCCATCAACTCCTAGCTGAACCCTATTGAATATCACAGCCACTGACGAAGCACATGCCTGCCATACTTACATCATAGCACAGGGGGATAGAGTGGTTTCATCACTGTAGCACATCGATTTATAGCCATTCATTTAAAATGATTCATAGATTTCAAACAAAAAACACGTTCTGTTTGCCTATGACAATATTGATAGGAGATGAAAGGTACGTTTCTGACGAGTCCAGGAAGCCGTGCTACAGCACAGTGAGATGTTCACAGTGATGGGGGCATACGTTTGGATCAAGAGAGACCTTTTCTCGAACACTAAACATACAAATATGTATTTTACACTTTTAAGGAAGGTGAAATCTTATAGTTGGTCGTTTTATATTTTGATTATACTATATTTAGAAAGCATATCAGTCATTTCACGCCTGATACAGTTTTGTTGAATAGGAAATACATGATATCAAATATTTCCTATTTGTATCCTATTTGTATCAGATTTGTACTGTGTACTTGAGCTTGTGTCCTCAAAAGTGACTACACCTCAGCAATTTATATCAGTTTTACCAGAAAGGTGAGATTTTAACCTTTCTTTGAAGATAACTACTTCTAGTTATTGTTACTGGCCCTCTCATCATAAATAATTACTTTTGGGGGATTACGTAGATTTGTCACGTTCTGACCTTAGTTCCTTTTTTATGTCTTTATTTTAGTTTGGTCAGAGCGTGAGTTGGGGTGGGCATTCTATGTTGTTTTTCTACATTTTGTTCTGTACGTTATATTTCTGTGTGTTTGGCCTAGTATGGTTCTCAATCAGAGGCAGGTGTCGATCGATGTCTCTGATTGAGAATCATACTTAGGTAGCCTGTTTTCCCACTATGGGTTGTGGGTAGTTGTTTCCGTTTCAGTGTTTTCACCATTTGGGACTGTTTCGGTTTTCATTTTGATTCTCTTGTTCTTTTTGTATTTTGTATTCATTCTATTAAAGGATATTATGGATACGTACCACGCTGCACATTGGTCCGATATTTCCTACTCCTCCTCAGACGAAGAGGACGAAAGCCGTTACAAGATTACATTTTCGATTACATTTAATTACATGTAACTGTTTTTAACTGTCTCCACATATCAAAAGAGTATTCAGCATTAGTTCTGCCACATAATATTGGGCCCTATGGTGTCCATTGCATAGGCGCCAAGGCTAATTCCAAATTCACACGTTCTCCTGGCTCTCCAGGTGTTCCACAGTCTCTTCCTCCACAGTGACAGAGACACGACAAACACCATGTCGCCGCAACTGAAATAGGTCAACAACAACAACAACAAAAGAAGAAACGATAGGTGAATTACTCATTCTCTTTCATGGACTTTGTAGATGGAAGAAGCGGATGCCGACGTAGAGAGATCAAACAGTGCCCCGTGAGAAACAAGTGTAAACTGCAACTGGGAGAGCTGAGAAGACTGACTTGTTCAATAGGTTAGTGGTGCTCCAACATCATAGCTGCCAGTTACTCCTTTTTGGAACTTACCCACTGATAAAATGTCATCACACGGTTGTTACATTGGTAAAGTCATGATATCACGGCTACCCGTCCACACCGCTCCGGCCAACTGACGTTTCTTCTCCACAATGAGTCTGGATTTGACTCCCTCCCTGATGACTTCTGGAATGGGAACACATTCTGATTGTTCTGATTGGTCCCAGAATCCAAAGTGTTGGGCTAGAGCTGGCCATCATGATGAAGTTATCAACTTTGGTTAGATTTGTTGGACGCGATCCAATCGCTGATTCATTTGTTATGTACAGCGCCCCTCGTTTTGAACTCCTGAAAACTACTTCAGGGATGGCAGTTTCAGACTGAATGCATGTAGCAATCGATAGAGCAGGGGAATTCAATTTAGGGTGAGTCGTCAGGCAAGCTGTTTGTACATACTAATTTAGCCTTATTTACTTATACAATTAACTTGTCCCAACGTTGTCATGTGGCAATGTAATGGTAACACTTACATTGGATAGTCCATCTGTAGATACTACTGACAGGCTACAGATATGCTGTTGAACCGATGCTAATAGTCTACAGATGGTTTGTAGGCTGACTACCTTGTTGAAAATGATGAGATATTCTGATGTTGACTGGTAGTTTGTAGAGCGTCTACTGATAAAGTGTTAGCCTGTTTATACGTATCTGTTATTTTACGTCTTGCCCGCAACTGTCACTCAGCTTGTCTGACAGAGAGACAGCTGAGCAATGTATTTGTAATGAATACTCAGGCAGAAAAAGGTGTAGATTCACGCACAGAGTGCACCAGGTGTTTATTCTGCCTTCGCAGAAGGCAGGGATCTTGGTCACAGGCAGGTGAATCAAAACTAAGACTGAAGGCTATAACTGGTTCTCACAAACCAGCTAGGAAAAGGCGTAGTAGAGTCAAAACAGACAATACCTCACAAAGGCACAAACAGAATGAACTGAACTAAATAAGGAGCTGATGAGACCAGGTGAGTAACTAACACAGGTGAAATCAATAAACTAAAATGAAAGACAGGGCTACGTTCAGGAACACAATGGAACAGGGCTACGTTCAAGAACACAAAGGAAACAGGGCCTCGTTCAAGAACACAAAGAAACAGGGCTACGTTCAAGAACACAAAGAAAACAGGGCTACGTTCAAGAACACAAAGGAAACAGGGCTACGTTCAAGAACACAACGAAACAGAACATATGTTTGACTAAGAAAATAAATGCGGAACCTTACAGTATTTGTCTATCTACACATCAGCTCAAGACGCCGGCTGCTACAGAGTTCGTTCCCGTTGAGCGTACGTTTATCACGCAGTGTCAAATAGATCAAGTGGTGAGATCTCAATCGAAACCTCAAAAGCAGTTGTGAAAATCAATGAAAAATCCGCATTCCGAGTCGAGAGATCGGCATGTCTTAGGAGACGGCTGAGAATTGCATGTCTCACTTATTCTCCATTCATTATTGCAGTATCTCTGGATCACGAATCAAAACTCAACTAATAATCTTTTCCACTGGGTTTTTACTTAAACATGTAAAGCCTCAGATTTGGTGCAGGCTGACTTAAGTATGAGGGGAAATAGGATTTCTGGAGACTGCGAAGGCTTAGTCCAATAATTATCATACAGTACATATAATTCACCCAAGTTTCAAAATATATGAGACGCATTACATCCCAACTTATCAATCACTTTATCTTGATTGGTAATCGCAACTCATTTCATTGTATGATTGAAACGTATCATGTTGATAATGATGTGTAATTGGTGGAAAAAGACATTCTTCTGTTTTGGCCAAATGGTTCTTTGATGGTGGTACAATTGCAATTAAAGTCCTTACCTGGACATTATCTCAACGTCTGCGTGGTTTTGAGAAATACACCGCTCCAATCCCATTAGATGAATTCCATTAACCGTTTACTTCCATTCGCTTCAGGGCGAGGTTGCCCTGGCAACAACTCAATACCTGTAGGCCAATTTGGCTGATGGCATCCATTTTGAACTACACGTTCTCAATCAAATGTAGCAATTTCCCTAGAATATTATAGCTTCCTTCAAGGTTACCAGCTTCTACTACCGACTGCAGAGAGAGCGAAGCAGAGAGAGAGAGAGAGAATGCCATTTAAGTTGTGGCTGTCATTTTAGCCATGCTTGAAATGAGTGAAACGACACATTTCGAAAAGTAGAAAATGAGGGACTGCCTTCGATGGGAAGCGTCCATCAAGGATAGAGAGACTTAATGAGCGTCAGATCTGTGGCAGCTGGAATTTCTGGTTGAATTCCTGCGTAATAAGTGTGTTAAAAGTTGTGACTGAATTCCAGTCGAGGAGAGTGTCGGACATGTTTGATCCAGTTTGCTAGTATAAACCCAAACAGAATCATTCCATTATTCAAACACACAGCATTCTAAGAAATACTTAGAAATCTCATGTTTGTGTAGATGTAAGGTTTAGCTTCATCTTACCCACAAGGCCTATTTATTCAAATCAGCACATACGAATACACAATTAATCACGAAAGGCATGCTTTAGATATAGTAAATCAACTGCCAGTGACTAATATCATTACATCTCCCAATCCCACAGACCGAAACGTAACCACTAATACGTCACCTGTACAATGTCATACTTCCCAGTCATTTGTGGGCCGTCACTCATTATAGCCACTTACCAAAAGAGCCTCTGCCATTTCCTTTTCATCCCAGACCTAACGTGACCTAGCCGGGCCCTTGTAAATTCTCATCCCATCTGGCTTTGCCTCGAGCAGATGTCCAAGTGTCCATATTTAATCGCCTCTGTCAAAATGGCCTCCCGTCATCATGCAGCAGTCAGTCGCTCTGAGGTAGAGCAGACCCAGTCTACATCCTAAATGACTTCCTTATTCCCTATATAGTGAACTACTTTTGACCAGGGACAATAGGACTCTGGTCAAAAGTAGTGCACTACATATGGAATAGGGTGCTACTTAGGACAGAGTCTGAGGGAGACATTCCAGTCTGAGCGGCCCTCCTTGCAACACGAGGAAATGAGATTGTGTCAGGACTATTTCGGAGGGCGCTTTGAAGTCTTATTTTACACCGCCTCAGGGGGGACTGCAGCACAGAGAGGTAGGGGTATCAGCTAAAACATCTGAAATGCCCCGGAACCCAAAATACTTTATCCGTCTGATCCATACACCACGTAGGTGGTCAGAGGGCTCGAGAGAAGCAGGGAGAAGTAACACAGAGGCTTTAAGATCATATGTCACTTACTGTATGCCACTGGTTCCCTTGATTTCACATGGTGTTTCATCTTATCATTCGTCTTATTACACCAGTATGATATCTACCTAGGGAGTAATTCAAAGAAGGTGATGACGAGAGATGTTCCACTTGCTGTGTTGTTCACTTACATGCGGGCGTCCTGAACCAAATGTGAACGTTCCGTTGTGATCGGAATCATTTTCAAGCATGAATTATTCATGAGATATTGTTCTCAAAGTCTGCAGGCCAGAGAGAGATGTTCAAGGGTAAATATAATCATGATAAGAAGAAACACGTCTCAGTGGCGCTGGAAAACATGGGTGTATTCTTAGAAAATAGAGAAAGGTTTAGGCCTAGAAGAGCTGATGGGAGTTGTCTCATCTATGAGTTTACCAAGTTGTTGTATTTTCAACTACTTTTTTTTTTTTTTACACATAGTATATGTAATATTGTGTTTCAGGTTATGGCGGCAATTGTTTTGGAAGGAGGTATACAATGATGTCAATATCATTAAATGATCAGTAGCATCTCCGGTGACTCTCAAGGACAACAAGCCTTTGTCCCAACAACATACGACATTGACCTGACATTCAGAGGTCATGAATGGGGGTAGGAGACACACACACACACACACACATCCAGGAGCCTCTGTTGCAATCAGGCAGACCTGACAGTGACCAATTGATGCTCTCTTCACAGTAACAATAAAAGCTGAATTCCACACACACACACACACACACACACACACACACACACACACACACACACACACACACACACACACACACACACACACACACACACACACACACACACACACACACACACACACACACACACACACATACATACATACACACACACACACACAACAGAGAGGTAGAGACTCCCTGGTGTGGATGGTGGATACCCTGCCCCCCCCCCCCCCCCCCCTCCCCTGCTGCGTCCAGAGCAGGCTTCCAGGCGAGAGGACATCCCGTGGTGCCGTTTGAGTCTCCTTGCTAGCTCCAGACAACTTCACTATCCCTGCCCTAGCAGGGGGCGGTAATCACATCAGGGCCCCCTGACAAGAGGCATTCAATTCGGCTTCGGGCCCCTTAAGAGTCTGGCACCCAGCAGTCCTCTCTTCTCTCTACAGCGTGGTGACGTTACAATGAAATGGTTGTGTTTTTTGTTTTTTACCGCTGTCTAAATGTATTTGGAGACAGATTTACGATTCCGTGTCACCGGGCGAAATCTGAATTGGCAGAATCGAGCATTGCTGCCAGCCCCGGTTCCTTCTAGATGTGTGAATGATGGAATGAGTGGGCTTTTATATTCGCACTGTGGTGAATTCCAAACACGATCAAACCCCTCTTTTGTCGGCTAGGACTGAGGAACAGTAATGAATAGACTTTATGGATCTCAGGAGGTTCTCATGGTGTCAGGTGGAATTTCCGTAAACATTAGCGAGTTATGGTCGTACTGGAAATAGTTCTAGTATTTTCCTTGACTTTAGACGAATGCGTGTTGACGATAAAGGATGAGACATTCCATACGATTCTGTGACAACAGGGTCATGGTTAAGGTTGGTTCTGTGGCTTAGCTGGACACAGGTCGGCCCCCTCTTGCATCCCTAAAAACAGTGGGGCGGTGGTCTTAAAAAAAAAAAGGATGCTACCGCTTTAAGAGGTACATCCACTGTCCCTCGCCACACTCGATACTTTTTTGCCAGCTCCTACTGTCAGCAGCATTATGCATTTTTTTTCTCAGTTGTCTTGAGTGTGCAGGTTAGTGTGTGTCTGTCTGCATGCGCGTGCTTGTGTCAGTTTTGCCTTGGTGTGTATGCAATGATGTGTTGACCAGCGTCTCCAGGTATGCTTCGCATCTAAGCACGGCTGGTGACTCGTTGTTTACGTTTTTCGAAAAGCCTGACCACCGTTCCCCGCTCGTCATATTCAGAGAATGATATGCTTTCGCCAAAAGCCCGGGACAACAAGGAATACTTGGGGCATCTTTTTTCTTATACCCGAAATCCACCAAAACTGAGGAAAAACGCTAGTGACTGTTTTAAGCAGCTTTGTGGCCTGCACTGTCGCATAGGCTTCATGGGGAGCCAGGCTTCCTGCAGCTACGCCTTCATTCATCACCTTACTTTCAATGGCCGCCGCGCCGCCTCTAGGCTAGCGGACCAGGTAGGGTGCCGTGCTAGCACAATGTAGGGGGATTAGTATCAAAGCAGCTCGGGCGAGGCCCTGCGTCCCGGGCCGCCATTCAGCCCTAGCATGGGAGCCATAGCTGAGAAGCGCTGCGGGAGCAGCCAAGGTCATCGTGGAGGGAGACTGGGGAAGGAACCCTGGGAACCAGCCGTCTCCCCCTGCTAATCAGAGAGCTAGCCAGGCTAGCAGCACAGCAGGTGTCTCGCCCGCTAAATGTACATCTGTTTGGACCGCGGATAGCGTGGCTGACAACGAGAGAATGCCCCAATGGCTTTACGTTTTCCTTTCTCTCTTCTTTCTCTACTTTCCTTTTCTCTGTTCTTTCTTCTTTTTTTGTTTCGCTCTTTTGCTTTATTTGGCGTGGTTTCCTTGGTTTTCTTTCTTTCTCCATCTTTTCTTTTTGGTTGTTTCTACCGAAAGCACCAAATGTATGCTTACTTATCAGACTTATGCATTCTAACCGAATGCTTTGCACTTGACTGGAAATCAGTCCCAAGTTATTAAAGAGAGATTTGGGGGGAGACTCAAAGGTTAGGGACGATCCCAGCATGGGAACACCAATTTGGGGGGGGGGGGGGGTATAGAGACTGAAGAAGAGGAACTTTTTTCAAGTTTCTTTTTAACACAAGATATACAGCCACTGTAATGGTTCCATGGACATTATAAGCGCTATTGAATAATCCCCTGTATTATAACCAAGTTCAATGATGCAATCTCATAGAGAGAACTGGGTTACAGGTGAAAGTAGCTGGTTGTGGAGTTTTTGGCTCCTTCTTTTCTCCACCGAGTGATTGAAGCGTATATGAATGATTATAGGCAGCATTTTAAGCCGATTGGGCATCCGGTGGAGCGAGTACTAGGACTAAGGAACTCCGACGGGACATCTGCTGGCTTCAGACCCAGTAGCACATTGGCCTAGTAACTCTCAAGGGGCAGACCGACCAGGAAATTAGCAACGAGGTTGGGAAAGAAAACAAGAAATGAGGTAACGATGATGTAGAAATAAACTACCGTTGACATCTTCCGTTCTGAGTCAAGAAGGCAGCCATGTTTTTTTTCACCCCTCCACCCCTGTTGAGATATTGGCAAGTTGTCATGACGACAGGGATGTTCTGCTGATGAAGTCTCGCTCCTCGTTGTCCAATCAGATCGCGGAGTCTAAATCTGCAGTATGAAACAGGAGAGGACGCACCTATTCCAGTTGCACAATGCCGAGAAGGACAGCCCGATCCTGGACCACCTACGGACGAAATGGACGATTTGGGGGAGGCAGTCAATGGAGCCGCCATGGTTCAACAAAACACAGCCCAGCGGGGGACGAGGATGAGGGGCTGCCAGGTAGGGGGTCCAATATCGTGTCTGATGCTGTTCATGTCACAATTCATCATTGCTATCAATACGATGGTCAAAGCGTTGTTTACAATTCTTTTCATGATCGACTTATGTAAAAATGCAGATACTGGGCGGTCACTGTGTATCGCTATGAGTATTGGCGGGAATGTTTTTGTGGAAGTATTGTTTCTGGTGAGGGTTTTTCAGGTGTACTTTTTCCAAATTCGTAAACCACTCCTGCAGGTGGTTTTACGGATGTGAATGGAAAAAGAAAACAAATGTTTTTGATAAAACCGGGTAAAAACTTTACACAATTCTGTATGTGTTGGTTTCACTGTGGGTTGTAAAGCTATAGTATACTAGGCTAATATGCAGAAACCACAGGTAGCCAAATGAACAGAAAACTATCCCAGTGAAGTGCGATTCAGGCCTTTTATTCAGAATCCTGGGCTACATTTTCCTACTATTTTACGTCTTTGGGCTGTCTTCAAAACTGGCCAGCCAAAGCTGAGCTGTTTATAGCCTTGTAAAAGATGGAGCGCTTAGGGGGGGTGCCCTCTGTTTTTCTCTGAGCACTGCAGGTAGCCATTGCGGTCATCATCCTTTTAAAACACGCCTCGTATTCTTCTTATTAAATCACAGCTGCCCACAATTAAATATCGGCCGCCTTGGAGGATTTAAAATGGGTTTGGAATACGGACTTGGTCATAAGACGATAACAATTTGCTACTCTCTTCATAACCAGGTCTGTTTAGCACCATACCACCCGACCTCCCCCCTCCTCGTCTTCCCCCTTCCATCCCCAATCCCTCCATCATGGGATCTCTGTGGGAAGCCATTTGTCAGACTGACTCTTCAAACCTCCAAATGAAATGGATATTGTCAGCATGGAGAAACCATCTTTATTGGATCCTGGCTGGATATCTGTGTTTTATTGTTTTATTTTTTATAATTTTTTATATATTTTATCAATTTTTCTCCCCAATTTTGTAGTATCCAATTGGTAGTTACAGTCTTGTCTCATCGCTGCAACTCCCGTACGGACTCGGGAGAGGCAAAGGTCAAGAGCCGTGCGTCCTCCGAAGCCCACCCAACCAAGCCGCACTGCTTCTTGATAGTTTCCCGAAATAGGTGCTGATACCCACTTAACCTGGAAGCCAGACGCACCAATGTGTCGGAGGAAACACCATACAACTGGCGACCGTGTTAGCGTGCACTGCCCCCAGCCCGCCACAGGAGTCACTACTGCGCGATGGGACAAGGACATGCCTGCCAGCCAAACCCTCCCCTAACCCGGACGACGCTGGGCCAAATGTGCGGTGCCCCATGGTTCTCCCGGTCGCGTCCGGCTGCGACAGAGCCTGGACTCGAACCCACAATATCTAGTGGCACAGTTAGCACTGCAATACAGTGCCTTAGACCACTGTGCCACCCGGGAGGCCCGATATATTTTTATGTTGTGTTCTTGGACAGTTTTGCGAATGGCGGTGGCTCCACACTGAGATAGTTCTCTGAAGTGGGTGAGAGCTTAGTAGCACAGCGTTCCAGGAAATTACAGACTGCCATTTCAGGAACCACTTGTGATTTGACACACATTTTAAATCTTGGTGCTTTCCACTGATAGCCGAAATGTTGAACATTTTGGACCACGTAACCCCATTCTTTAAGTTCTTCAAAATGTCTCTTAAATGCTTTCAAATTATTGATAGATTGACTAGCGAGAACATCGTGTGACTGAAATGATTGTAGAGCACCTGTTCCCTATACGTTTTTAAAGTTTGAAGGCCTCATTGCTGGTAAGATAGAGCAAGGGTATAACTTTCTTTTCCAATTCAGCATTTCTAAAACAGTGTGTTTTAAGTCTGAGTCACTTTAAGCGTATCTTCCAAGCCTATTCTCTTCAGCCTCGCAACAAAACACATCATAACAGCATGAGGCTAAGTCTAAGCTGGTCAGTTGGACCTCCGGTTGGAGATACTGAGGCCATTTGGATAGGGGAGATAACTGCAATAATGGGAAGTTGGTTTTGGAGAAATAGCCCCAACGCCATAGCTATCACTCTGAGCTGATTGCTGGATTATTTTGTTGTTTTAGATGGCAAGGCCAAAGACAGAAAAACACGCTTCAACCTTGATTCAACCCCCATTCAGGTTTCATTCAGCCTCCGTTCAACCTATTAACAGTTTTAAAATAGTTCCATCCACCAGTGATTGACACATAACCTTGAACAGTAGCGGGGAGATACAACAGAGCAAGTTGTAGATGTCATTTTGTAAACGAAAGCATGCTGGCCAGTAGTTGAAACTCATGTCCAGAATGGTTGCTATTCCATTGAAGAATTGCTTACTCATTGTTATTCCTGTTTCAGGAAATGGGTTTTCAATTGCTTTGAAGCCGTGTGCCACGTGTAAGAGGTTTGGTCCCTCGACGTTAATAAGCACTGACAGCAGTCTCTTACGATGGACGTTTCACAATGGTCTTAAAGGCTTCGAACTCTGGGCAGCAGGTCAATCGCAACATGCTGAGGGGGTTTTTACCAGGAAACCCATATAGGGGGAAAGACCAGAGGTGTCTTATGATGCAGATTAGTAACACTAGGTTTGTGAGATTTGAGGTCAGATGTGGTGAGCAGCACTCCACAGCATGTACCTCATGACTTTGGGTCTGAGGAGGAAGTGAGTTGTTTTTAGACATTTCCTGATTTATGCACCAGTGTCCCCCTTTAGCAATAAAGAATGGTATGTCCCGGCCAGAACCAAGATCTTATGGAAAGTATGGAGTCAATATGCATTTCAGTTATCCACCACAAACCTCCTCATAAGGCAAATGCCTTTGGTTTGGGGAGTGTGAGATATTTGTACCCGTTTTACTCCCTAAGCCTTAGACCATAAGGCTTATGAATCCAAGCCTAGATGAAGCTGTCAAAAAGCCACAAAACTCGGAGAAAACCAGCGCAACCTGTTTGGAATCCCTTAATTTGCATCATGTAATCATGCGATGTTGTCATCTGGATAAATCAACACTTGAACCATCTGAAGAGGACGGATTATAAGCAGCCATTTCCCAGTCTGTCATCAATCGCCATGGACGCCATGTGTCAGTAAATGTCATCTTGAGGTTGATTGGACCACCCAGAGGTCAACCCATTAAAGGCCATGCTGTTTTCATTCAGAACTTCCAGCGCTGTAGCTCGACCATGTTTCCCCCACCCCACCCCACGGTTCCCCCCAGCTAACCCACATAAAGACCTCTGATCTAGGGCTGGGGTCCCCGTAAATTACTGTGTTTAAAGGAACCCGAACATGATCAGAAAGACCTAGGGTCCCCAGAGCAATGGGAAGCAATGGGAACATCGTGTTCTATACAGTTAGTGTACATTCCTCCCTGGAACAAACCATAACAAGAACACTTCAGATGATGTCAGTGATACCAGGGCACCTTGAAGGAGTTGGTTGGCTTCAGAGCCCCTGGCTTGACCTAGGCCTGATGCGTCTTGCATGTGGAGATTGCAGGGGAGGAGTTCTTCTGGCTCGCTAATTGTTCATCAGTTGAATGCATACGATATTTCTTTCTTTCAGTTCATTTAATAGAGAGAGAGACCACAGACGAAGCTCAGAGAGCGCATGGCTAGAGCAACGATGTGCAATGTGTCCACGTTGTCGACATGCAGCCATAAAGAGAAAGAGCAAGACTGCAAACAGGTTTGAACACCAAGGGGCTGTCCAGACTCTCCTGACAGGGGAGGAGGTGATAGTGATGTTTGCCTCTTTAAGTCATGTTTCTCCTGTCAACTAATGGTTACCAACAGCGCTGTGGTGTCCAGTTCAGTGAAGAGACAAATTACTGACACCACAAAGACAGGAGCTACTAGACACTAGTAGCTCCAATTGACCAGTGGTGTACCTGCATGTTACACCAATCGTTATTCCAGGGAAAGGCTAGAGGATTGTACTTTGTTTAAAACTGATGCATTGGTCCAACGAGAGCTCAAATTCACCTCCACCCTAATATAGAAGAATTTAAAAAAATATTTCCTGCATGTATAGAAAACTAAATCAAAAGGTAGTGAATAAAAAAAAAAAAAAGTCAAATGTAATGAAATCGGCTTTCCTTTATCTAGTCAGAATGTAATATCATGCTCTTTGTTCACATCCAGTTGGTCTGGGACTGCTCAGGACAGGCAGATGAGGAGATAATGGATACACTCTTATTTCTGATGAGACTAGATCTAGGATGACACAGTTCAAGATAAAGAGCTCCCGTCCCTAGCAGCCAATTTAGACCGTAGAATTACAAAGGGAATTGTGCCTCGCCAATGTGACGTGTGAAATCCAATACCATTTGTGACAAATGGGAGATGTCTTGCCTAATACACTACTTCTACTTCGTGAATAATTTCCATTGCCAGAGCAGACTAGAGGGATCTTCATGTTTCTTTTTAGAGTACTTGCATGTCAGTGTAACACACATTTTAATTCCCCATCTCTCTTGCTCATCAATATTCCTTTAATGCTCCATGACAGTTTCAATCTCTTTATTGTAAAAATAACAATTCGAATACTTACATTCCTGCTTCAGTTACTAGCATGTTATTAGGCTAATTGGCGGCCCATAGCTGTGTAATGACTATAAGTTAGTGATAGAACAGGTGCATCTCTCTCTCTCTCTCGCCCCCCCCCCCCCCCCCCCCCCCCGACATATGTTGAAACATTGGCATGTAACCACCACCAATAAGGGCCATTCTTGAGCAGCATCAGACGTCTCTCCCACCCACTTGATATGAATCGTGAATAATTCAAAACTGGCTCAACTAGGAGGATACTACATGGTTCCATGTTAAGGGAACCTCTGCCTTTGTTATATGGACGGATGAATTCCGTTTATTGTTTAAAATAAGACAGCAGAGTTTGGGGTTGAATGGTGTTGACACCTGGTATACTACCCCATAGTCATGTTCCAGTTGTCATACCATCATTTACAACAGAGACTATAGCTGCATCCTATTCCCTACATAGTGCACTACTTCTGACCAGAGCCCTTCGGGGAATTGAGTGAATTGAGTGTAATTTGGCATGCAGCGTAGCTTTAGGGGTGCAGGGTTCAGCCATTATAACACTTTATCTAATGACAAGTGGGGTTTTAATGAAGTGTCGAGCTGTCCAGGCGACGTGATACACAAAGAGTGGCGGCCATTTTGAATGACCGAAGACAGGGTGGAGAAGAAAAAGAAACAGTGGTCTATAGGGAGGCCATTCCCTGAGGTCTGACCTAATGACAGCTTCCTGTCTGTCTCTCTGCCTTGCCTCACACATCTGAGAGAGGGAGGGGGAGAGAATATCTGTGGGGCTCTGGACCAATGCTTCAGTTAAAAGGAGGGATGGGGGGGGCTGCATGGCAGATGGATTGCTTTTCATTTAGTTCGCGATGGTGCCCATTGGTTTTAATTATGGCTGCCTCTTTCAAGTTGGAAATAGGCACGGTTCAAAAATCAGTGCTGTCCTTTTCTTGTGTTTTCCCTTTGTGTCTTTGTGACTGGGTGGGGAGGGGGGATGGGGACATATGTCTGTGTTTTGGTGTGTGTTTATAAATGCTGTGCACGTGTGTGTATGAGTGCAGATGCTTGTGTAAGGAAGGGGCGGATGGGGTTTTGTGCACCATACTTGTGTGTATGAGTGTGTGTATCCGTGCGTGTGTGTATGAGTGTGTGTATCCGTGCGTGTGTGTATGAGTGTGTGTATCCGTGCGTGTGTGTAAATACATGTGTATATGCGTGTGTGGGTCTGTCTTATTTCTCCAGCACAGCTGCAATAGGAATAGATTGATGTGAAACCCAAGCCGGCACTTTAAAGGCAAAAGGCTGGACAGACGTGGTCTTGGTACCAGATGGGGGTTTGTAATGAAAAGAGTAATCCCTACCCAGGCATCACTTCCATCAATCCAGCACTACAAAGTGATTTATAGAGAGGTTTCACAAGAAATCCTCCCCTCTCTCTCTCTCCCTTTCCCTCTCCCTCTCTCCCTCTCTCTCTTTCTCTCTCTGTCTCTCTCTGTCTCGCAAGACTTGCAAATGTAGTATTAGCTAATACTCACAGAGCAGCTCGCCTTTTTATGCACCAGGGCCCTTCTCTGATTGAGCTCCAGTTGATGCATTGCAAATGAGTTGCAGCGCCACAGCTAGCAAGTAAAACAGGCAATGCCTCTGATTTGTATTAAATGTACACTACCGTTCAAAAGTTTGGGGTCACTTAGAAATATCCTTGTTTATGAAAGAAAAGCACATTTGTTGTCCATTAAAATAACATCAAATTAATCCGAAATACAGTGTAGACATTGTTAATGTTGTAAATGACTATAGTAGCTGGAAACATCAGATTTTTTATGGAATATCTACATAGGCGTACAGAGGCCCATTATCAGCAACCATCACTCCTGTGTTCCAACGGCACGTTGTTTTAGCTAATCCAAGTTTATCATTTTAAAAAGCTAATTGATCATTAGAAGACCCTTTTGCAATTATGTTAGCACAGCTGAAAACTGTTGTTCTGACTAAAGAAGCAAAAAAACTGGCCTTCTTGAGACTAGTTGAGTATCTGGAGAATTCAATTACAGGCTCAAAATGGCCAGTAACAAAGACGTTTCTTCTGAAACTCATCAGTCTATTCTTGTTCTGAGAAATGAAGGCTATTCCATGTGAAAAATTGGCAAGAAATTGAAGATCTCGTGCAGCGCTGTGTACTACTCCCTTCACAGAACAACGCAAACTGGCCCTAACCAGAATAGAAAGAGGAGCTTCATTAAATAGTACCTGCAAAACACCAGTCTCAACGTCAACAGTGAAGAGGTGACTCTGGGATGCTGGCCTTCTAGGCAGAGTTGCAAAGAAAAAGCCATATCTCAGACTGGCCAATAAAAATAAAAGATTAAGATGGGCAAAAGAACACAGACACTGGACAGAGGAAGTCTGCCTAGAAGGCCAGCATCCCGGAGTCGCCTCTTCACTGTTGACGTTGAGACTGGTGTTTTGCGGGTACTATTTAATGAAGCTGCCAGTTGAGGACTTGTGAGGCATCTGTTTCTCAAACTAGACTCTCTAATGTACTTGTCCTCTTGCTCAGTTGTGCACCGGGGCCTCCCACTCCTCTTTCTATTCTGGTTAGAGGGAGTAGTACACAGTGTTGTACGAGATCTTCCGTTTCTTGGCAATATCTTGCCTGGAATAGCCTTCATTTCTCAGAATAAGAATAGACTGATGAGTTTCAGAAGAAACGTCTTTGTTACTGGCCATTTTGAGCCTGTAATCAAACCCACAAATGCTGATGATCCAGATACTCAACTAGTCTAAAGAAGGACAGTTTTATTGCTTATTCAATCAGAACAACAGTTTTCAGCTGTGCTAACATAATTGCAAAAAGGTTAATGATCAATTAGCCTTTTAAAATTATAAACTTGGATTAGCTAAAACAACGTGCCATTGGAACACAGGAGTGATGGTTGCTGATAATGGGCATCTGTACACCTATGTAGATATTCCATAGAAAATCTGCCGTTTCCAGCTACAATAGTCATTTACAACATTAACAATGTCTACACTGTATTTCTGATCAATTTGATGTTATTTTAATGGACAAAAAAAAAGTGCTTCTCTTTCAAAAACAAGGACATTTCTAAGTGACCCCAAACTTTTGGACGGTAGTGTACATGTCACTGCAGGACATGCTAGTTTGGAGGCTGTGGATTCTATCTCTCTCTCTCTCTCTCTCTCTCTCTCTCTCTCTCTCTCTCTCTCTCTCTCTCTCTCTCTCTCTCTCTCTCTCTCTCTCTCTCTCTCTCTCTCTCTCTCTCTCTCTCTCTCTCTCTCTCTCTCTCTCTCTCTCTCTCTCTCTCTCTCTCTCTCTCTCTCTCTCTCTCTTCTTTTCTTTTCTTTGCCCTTTTCTTCTCTTAATTCCACTCCCCAGCCATAAAACTGTCTTTTTTTGGCCACAGTTCCTCGTTATGACAAAGATGCAGCAAATTGGACACGGAATTAAGGGAGTGGCAGCCTTGCAAATGTGTTAAGGAACGTCATTTTCATTCCTCATGTATGCAAGGCTCTTCCTCCCTCTCTGATTACACACTCCCCCCTCTCGTTCTCCAACTCTCTCTTCTTCTCCCCCTCCCTTTCTCAGTAAATCTATATTTCTCTATCTTTCTCCCTCCATCTCTCTATTTCTCCCTCTCGACATACCTCTTTCTCTGTCTCTTTCACTCCCATGCTCTCGTGACATATCCCTCTCTCCCTCCCTCCCTCCCTCCCCCCTTTCTCTCCCTCTTTTAGTAATAGTGTATGTTTAGCTCGTTCTAAGCAACTCTATGCAGGGAGTATGGGTAGGGAGGTTTCTCCGTCGTAGATTTACATCACATTTGCACAATATGTCAAGAATTCAACATGCATTACCATGTGGTGGAGCAAATAGGGTTTGACGTAGCGGAATGTTTAAAGTGGTGGTAAATGCAGTATATGAGGTTCTTATGGGACTTTGAAGACAGTGATGTGTAAGGGAACACCTGAGTCTATTGGAGACAATGGCGTATGTTGCCTCTCTCCATTCTCAGCAGCTTCCATCAAAATCAAAGCATTGGGGAGGCAGATACCCTCCAAACCTGAGAATACATGTTGGAATTCATTTCCAGCTCTTACTGAGAAAACAAGCTCTAACTGTGAAGACAAAACTTCCTGCTTTCTCTTCCTCTTTTTTAGGAAGATCACTTCCATGTCCTCTTCCCCTCTTCCTCTTCTCCTCTTCCTCTCTTCCCCTATCATGGAGAGTGTCTCCAAGCACAACTATTCCTGAATCCCCGACGGTGAAATCCGAGGTGCCTTGATGCTCATTGGAGCTCTGGGTTTGGTTTAGAGGGAGGTTTGGCTTGGCCCTCCTCCAGGTGGGAGAACTGGGGTGTAAACAGTTTACAGATCTATGTGTGTGTGTGTGTGTGTGTCTGGGTCTGGCAGGTTGGGGGAAGGCTGAGGCTAAGCCTGGAGGAATGTAACCTGAACACTACTTCACAGGGGGAGCAGGAGTACGAAGGGGCATTCATGCATATTGTCTGGCTTACAGGAAACGACCCTCCATGTTCAAGGGGAACCGTGGAAATGGCTGACGTAGGCAGTCAGGGGGTTCTGTCGGCCTGTCGGAATGACTTGGCTCTGGGCCGCCGGAGGAGGAGGCTCTGGGCTTACATGGTTAGGTTAGACCCGGTTCCAAAGAGGTAGTGTGTGTGTGCGTGTGTGTGTGTGCGTGTGTGCGTGTATCCCATTCCATGTGTCTGTAAAACTGTTAGGGGCGGACTCAGCATTATGCATGTTTAAAGTCACCACAGTCACGTGACCTTTACTGCATAATAAGCAGGAAGCCATAAGCAGGAAGCCGCTGCAGCAGAGAACAGATCAGCTAGCTGGCTTCAATGCAGGAAGGAAAATCAGGTGTTGGAAACAAAGAGGTTGGAGGAGGAGAGAGACGTGTATCTCCAAGGACACATACCACCCAGCAGATCAAAACACCCAGAGGACACGATTGATGGGAAGCCACGCTAGCGCGCTAGCTGCTGTATGGTTGAGGTTGAAAGCAGTAGAGGCTACAGCCAACACATGATAGAATTCCTAATGCTGTCCCTGTCTGTCAGTTAATTGAAGCCGTGTGTCTCTCCCAAGGGATAGTTGGGGTGTCTTTGTAGTATATCTTTGTCCCATTGTGTGCTTAGCTAATTATTTTCCTCAGTAACTTCAACAAAAATACTGTCGTTATTTTCATTTTTATCTTGTTTTGCGGTAGTCTTAGTCTAGCTACTGATGTTTGACAGAGTTTATATCAAACCATATTCATTTACATGATTATGGTATCTTGTAAAAAACAAGGTTTTTCTATAAGTGTTTTTGTCAACGTCGGTTCACTTGGTCACATGGGAATCGATAACACCATCTCCATTGGTTGGCCAAATTATTCAATGCAGATTTTAGCGCAAAGAGTGTTCATCATATATCCTTTGATTTATGACAATTAACTACACTGCTCAAAAAAATAAAGGGAACACTTAAACAACACAATGTAACTCCAAGTCAATCACACTTCTGTGAAATCAAACTGTCCACTTAGGAAGCAACACTGATTGACAATAAATTTCACATGCTGTTGTGCAAATGGAATAGACAAAATGTGGAAATTATAGGCAATTAGCAAGACACCCCCAAAAAAGGAGTGATTCTGCAGGTGGTGAACACAGACCACTTCTCAGTTCCTATGCTTCCTGGCTGATGTTTTGGTCACTTTTGAATGCTGGCGGTGCTGGCGGTGCTCTCACTCTAGTGGTAGCATGAGACGGAGTCTACCCACAGTGGTGGCTCAGGTAGTGCAGTTCATCCAGGATGGCACATCAATGCGAGCTGTGGCAAAAAGGTTTGCTGTGTCTGTCAGCGTAGTGTCCAGAGCATGGAGGCGCTACCAGGAGACAGGCCAGTACATCAGGAGACGTGGAGTAGGCCGTAGGAGGGCAACAACCCAGCAGTAGGACCGCTACCTCCGCCTTTGTGCAAGGAGGTGCACTGCCAGAGCCCTGCAAAATGACCTCCAGCAGGCCACAAATGTGCATGTGTCAGCATATGGTCTCACAAGGGGTCTGAGGATCTCATCTTGGTACCTATTGGCAGTCAGGCTACCTCTGGCGAGGACATGGAGGGCTGTGCGGCCCCACAAAGAAATGCCACCCCACACCATGACTGACCCATCGCCAAACCGGTCATGCTGGAGGATGTTGCAGGCAGCAGAACGTTCTCCACGGCATCTCCAGACTCTGTCACGTCTGTCACATGTGCTCATGTGCTCAGTGTGAACCTGCTTTCATCTGTGAAGAGCACAGGGCGCCAGTGGCGAATTTGCCAATCTTGGTGTTCTCTGGCAAATGCCAAACGTCCTGCACGGTGTTGGGCTGTAAGCCCACCTGTGGACGTCGGGCCCTCATACCACCCTCATGGAGTCTGTTTCTGACCGTTTGAGCAGACACATGCACATTTGTGGCCTGCTGGAGGTCATTTTGCAGGGCGCTGGCAGTGCACCTCCTTGCACAAAGGCGGAGGTAGCGGTCCTGCTGCTGGGTTGTTGCCCTCCTACGGCCTACTCCATGTCTCCTGATGTACTGGCCTGTCTCCTGGTAGCGCCTCCATGCTCTGGACACTACGTTGACAGACACAGCAAACCTTTTTGCCACAGCTCGCATTGATGTGCCATCCTGGATGAACTGCACTACCTGAGCCACTTGTGTGGGTTGTAGACTCCGTCTCATGCTACCACTAGAGTGAGAGCACCGCCAGCATTCAAAAGTGACCAAAACATCAGCCAGGAAGCATAGGAAAAAGACCATGTGAATATCTGAGTCAAAACATACACAGCTGATAGACTTAAAGACCATGTGAATATCTGAGTCAAAACATACACAGCTGACAGTCTTAAAGACCATGTGAATATCTGAGTCAAAACATACACAGCTGACAGACTTAAAGACCGTGTGAATATCTGAGTCAAAACATACACAGCTGATAGACTTAAAGACCATGTGAATATCTGAGTCAAAACATACACAGCTGATAGACTTAAAGACCATGTGAATATCTGAGTCAAAACATACACAGCTGACAGACTTAAAGACCATGTGAATATCTGAGTCAAAACATACACAGCTGACAGACTTAAAGACCATGTGAATATCTGAGTCAAAACATACACAGCTGACAGACAGACATGTGAATATCTGCGAAAAATGTTCTTGATTCATATGATAGAATGTTCCCAGTTTTGTTTTGTTGTTTTATATAGCAGCGACCCGCTTGGACAGTTATGCGCCTGTGTTCGGATGTGCTGCTGTTCTGTGGTAATTAGGACCCATTTCTCGATTTGCTCTGGGTTTCACGGGGCCCAGCGTGCCAGTACCCCTGCTGTCTGCCAGTCAAGTGAATGCCTGAAATGTGTTCGGGCCAGGAGTCCTTGTGGTTGGTGGAACAGGCACTGCAAGTTATAAGACCAGGCTTTTTCTTTGTTCTCTCTCTTTTCTTGTGTAACTTGTTGCTGTTTCTTTAAGGGTTTGTTCGGTGTGGGCTACGGCCAGACAGTAGCCTGTGAAAGTTTGGGTTCAATAAACCGTTTTCATTTGAGAACTCAAGAACGGTGTTAATTGAAGCTCTCAGACAAATGGACTTAAACACATGCTTCATAGAACGATAAATAGGCCTTTATACTCGGGCTAAGGAGCACTTGGAACACTTGAAAATGCAATGTCCGCAGTTCACAACCACGAAGCAACTGATTTCTATAGTTGTCCGGCATTTCTTCTTTATGGAACTCCTATCTCCGCTAACCAAATGAATGGTTATGGCTTTGAAGAGGAAATGGCACGCATTCCTCCATAATCGTAAGAGGTATTTACATATGCTCTCTAAATAATTATGTGGCAACGCCGGAGCGTCCAATGAATTTTTCACAAAAGCACTTTCTATTATTTACATTCCTAAAATGTAATGTGGTTTACTTCTGCAACTGGACGCCGAATCAAAGCATTCATTCTGGGAGGGAGTCGGCACCACACACACAAAAAAAAAAAGTTCAAAGCCGTAGAGAGGTCAAGCATAGGGGTCAGTCTCTCTCGGAGCCTTTCACTGCCTGCATGAATACATAACCGCCAATTGACTTTCTAATGGGGGGCCTGATAAAATATGCAGTTTAATAACTGCTATCAATGGGTCCTTTTTTGTTTCCACCCATCTTGTTTTAGTCCATCAGCATCTAAGCGACGCTGCTGATTGAATAATGAAGAGCTGCCGGCTTCCTTTGGGACCCTCTGGCCCAGCTTTTCACCTCTGAAATTCAAAATGGCAGCCCACTTCTTCTCATGCATAAAAGGGCCTTGATATTTCCTCTGATTGGATCAAAGCGTTGACCTGTGTTGCCGGGCGACCTTTCCAATCCCTTGCCGAAAACCGTTGAATGGGGGGGGGGGGGGGGGATCCTGGCTCATGGCGGACTCTGGGGAATTGCGCGGTGGCGTCTGCTGCTGTCATCTTAGGCCTTGTCTATTTGATGTGACCTTTCACCCTCGACCACTGTGGCGATCATGAGGGAGATCTGACTAACGCCCTAAGCAGGGTCTGAATAATAAACTATCTAGAATATTATCTACCTGGATATATGTCCCCAATGCTCCCTGTGGAGCTAATATGTGTCCAAAGGTTCTTTCATTATACTAACCTCAAGGGGGATGTGCTCTCTTCCTTTGTCTTTCAGGCTATGGCACAAAGGACTATTCTAATGTTGACCCGTGGAAAGGAGCTGTCAGAAGATTGGAAGCGGTCCAGTGTGGGCCAATGGGAGTGGGTTCTGTCTGGAGAGGCTTGTCAAGGAACCAGGCTTGCGTCTGGATGACAATGGGACAAGGGGACATCTGGACCAGTCGAAGACGGACTTTTTCTGTTCAGACCAACATGGACCATCTTGAAAGTGAGAGGCATGAAGATGTGATGTTCTCCCTTTAGTGTCCTCCATTTAGTTGTTTATCTCGCTGTCCAATCACCCTTTAGGCCCTGCTCCAAGACTCATTATTGAGAGCATGACTTGGCATGTTGTAATGTATGTTGTCAACATGTTGATGTAGCGTGAGTGTTATTGTTCATATTCAGCTCATTATTGGCTTGTAAAGTTTAGTTTTTTTCACTTTTGTTCTTCATGTGAACCTTTATTTTCATTTCATTTTCATCATTCTAACCAATTTTGTCAGTGAATGTTACTTTGTGGCGGCTATTCTTCGAAGTTTGTTTAATTCTCTGTCAATGGTAGACCCCGGACCCTGTGTGCAAACTCCACAGTCCTCCAGGGCTGAACATCCCCTCTCAGCTGTGTAGGAGGTCGATATTCTGACGTCTCCACATTGCAAACTAGGCCTGAGCCTCTGAGGATTTGGCAGGGGCGAGACAGGCACGGCAGTAGGGTTGGACTGGGTTTCGTTTGGCTGCCGTGGGGGGACTGTGGTTTGGACCGATGTGCCGCTGCCGCCTTAACCCCTGTCACTCTTCATATCAGCAGACCATGAGGAATGTTGAGATCTGTTGGCCACGGATGTGACATAACCCCTCACTTCCTAATCAATGTACCGTTACTATGACATATCTGGTTATAAAGGGGTTATAAAGAGGTAAAACAATTGCTGCTCTAATTACATTGGTAATCAGTTTAAAATATTAATAACGCACCTTGGGGGTTTGTGATATATGGCCAATATACCACAGCTAAGGGCTCTATCCAGGCACTCCTTGTTGCGTCGTGCTTAAGAACAGTCCTTAGCAGTGGTATATTGGCCATATTCAACACCTCCTCGGGCCTTACTGCTTTAATATAGTTATCTATAACTACCAGCACATGTACCTATGCTATGACTATTTATACAGGCTTTATAAACCTTTTATAAACAGTCCATAACAGTCATGGTTACCTAGCAGCTTGGTTACCTTGCAGAATAAAAAGGTAATTGATTTGTGTGGCATTTATCAGGAATCATGGTCTTGATTGGTTCCCATCAAAGCCATTGTCCTTTCAATGGAACTAATGTGCCTGTGTCGCCAAGTCCTCTCAATACATCTGCACGGTATTATTGTCGTCTGGGAATGTCTCGAAATCCAGACTTCATTTAGGTCCATATGTATACCGTACAGCCGACCCCTCCCATCCTGAATGTCTGTAATGGATATTATATGTACATAACCTAATGCATATAAATGCACAGAGTGATATTTCACAGTTTCACTGTTTCAAGCACTTTAAGTCCTAATGTTTGTTTGAACACTGTGTCAAATGATCAAATGTTTTCTGACTCGTTATCCATTCATTTCAAAGGTAAACGTTTCGACAAGGACACAGTAACGTGGCGATACTGACGACACCACAGTGGTACAACGGCCTGTGATGCTTGTAATACTTAGAGCTGAATCTACACTTGAGCATGTCAAATGTGCCAGGTTAAAGCTCTCACAATCCCAGTTTCCCGAAATAGGTGCAAAATTCATCCTGGTATTTCAGTAAGGACATGTCTCAAATGGCACCCTATTTCCTATGTAGTGCACTACTTTTGACCAGGGCCCATAAGGTTCTGGTCAAAAATAGTGCACTTTATAGGGAATAGGGTGCCATTTGGTATGCACAACAGGAGGCCCTATTTTTCGGGTGGGTTGTGCTGCTGCTCCATAACGCGTGGCTGGAGTTCTCCTAAGCTGATCTGTAGTCCTCATTCCTCTGGTGTCAGCACTTCTTAAAGTGGGCTGCCGGAGCCTCAGCACTTTCCCCGAAGCCGAGAAAAAGAGTGGAGAAAATCCGGTTAAATCCACACAACTCTGGAATGCATTTTCATTAACAGGCGTTTGTTTGAAGGGATTGTGTGGTCGAGGGAGAGCGAATATCAGAAGAGATCAGATTGAATGGCTGATTGCTACGTACTGTAGTCGGAGAAGTAATGTTAGAGAGAGGAGGGCGAGAGAGGAGAGAAATGACCTGACCAAGACACATTCATTTGGCTGCCTGGTTGCTAACAAGGTGTTAGAACTTGTCAAACTCGTCATAATAACTGGACCAAAGTGCAGCGTGATCTGGGTTCCACATCTTTTTATTACTAGGTGAAACTCACAGCAAAACAAAACAAATGAACGAACCGTGATGACAATGCAGTGCGAATCAGGCAACTCAACATAAACAATATCCCATAACCCATAGGTGGAAAAAAGGCAACTTAAGTATGATCCCCAATTAGAGACAATGATTACTAGCTGTCTCTAATTGGGAATCATACACAAACATCAACATATAAAAATAAACCTAGAACCCCACATAGAAATAATAAACTAGACTAAACACCCCTAGACACGCCCTGACCCACTCTACCATAGAAAATACAGGCTTCTATGGTCAGGACGTGACAGTACCCCCCCCCCCCCCCAAAGGTGCGGACTCCGACCGGGTGTCTAGTGTCGGTGGCGGTTCTGGTGCGGGGCGAAGTACCCGCTCATCCACCAGCATCAGGGGTGGCTCTGGTGTGGGACGAAGTACCCGCTCATCCTGCGGATCCAGCAATGGACCCAGGCTGAACACTTTGTCTGGACTGGGCATCGGCGCAGGGGAAGGCTCCCGCCATGGAGCAGGACTAAACGCTGTGCCTGGACTGGGCACCAACGCAGAAGAAGACTCTGGCCTTGGAGCTGGACTGGACGCCGTGCTTAGACTGGGCATTGGCGCAGGGGAAGGCTCTGGCCATGGAGCTGGAGGTTTCGAACCGTTGACCGTCGCAGGAGGTTTCGAGCCGTTGACCGTCGCAGGAGGTTCCGGACCGTGAACCGTCGCAGGAGGTTCCGGACCGTGAACCGTCTCAGGAGGTTCCGGACCGTGGACCGTCTCAGGAGGTTCCGGACCGTGGACCGTCTCAGGAGGTTCCGGACCGTGGACCGTCGCCGGAAGCTCTGGACTGGGCACTGTCGCCGGAAGCTCTGGACTGGGCACTGTCGCCGGAAGCTCTGGACTGGGAACTGTCGCCGGAAGCTCTGGACTGGGAACTGTCGCCGGAAGCTCTGGACTGGGAACTGTCGCCGGAAGCTCTGGACTGGGAACTGCCGCCGGAAGCTCTGGACTGGGAACTGCCGCCGGAAGCTTTGGACTGGGGCCCGTCGCAGGCAGCCTGGTGCATGGGGCCGGCACTGGTGGTACCGGGCTGGTGACACGCACCTCAGGGCGAGCGCGAGGAGCAGGCACAGGACGTACTGGACTGGGGAGGCGCACCTCAGGGCGAGTGCGAGGAGCAGGTACAGGACGTACTGGACTGGGGACACGCACTCCAAGGACAGTGTGAGGAGCAGGAACAGGACGCACCTGACTGGGAAAGCGCACTTGAGGGAGAGTGCGAGGAGCAGGCACAGGACGTACCGGGTTGTGGAGACGTACTGGAGACCTGGTGCGTATAGCCGGCATCAATGGTACTGGAACTTTAACACACTTCGCACGGCAAGTGCGAGGAGCTGGCACAGGACGTACTGGGTTGTGAAGGTGCACTGGAGACCTGGTGCGTATAGCCGGCATCAATTGTTCCGGAACTTTAACACACTTCTCAGGACGAGTACGGGGAGCTGAATCCGGTGGCACCAAACTGACAACACGTTCCTTTAGTCCAAATCCGTGCATCCTCCACCAACTCAACAACTCTCCCATTTCTCTCTCCTCCAAATTCCTCTCTCCTCCAAATTCTCCTTCTTCTCCCAGACTGGATCTGGTTCACTCCTCGGCTCCGCCGACTGCTTCATGTGCCCCCCCCCAAAAAAAAAATATTTATTGGGGTTTCTGTGGCCTTCCTCCCCGACTTCGACGCTGTCCCTCTTTCCCTGCTTCCGCCTGCTTCCATGGCAGGCTCTTCTCTCCTTCCATTATGTCGTCCCAAGTCCAGGATGTTCTCTCCCTAATCTCCTCTAAAAACCAGGATGCCATTACCTCCCGGGCACGCTGCTTGGTCCTTTGTAGATGGGATATTCTGTCACGCTCGTCATAATAACTGGACCAAAGCGCAGCGTGATCTGGGTTCCACATATTTTTATTACTAGGTGAAACTCACAGCAAAACAAAACAAATAAAGAATAAACGAACCGTGACGACAAAGCAGTGCGAATCAGGCAACTAAACATAAACAATATCCCATAACCCACAGGTGGAAAAAAGGCAACTTAAGTATGATCCCCAATTAGAGACAACGATTACCAGCTGCCTCTAATTGGGAATCATACACAAACACCAACATAGAAAAAGAAACCTAGAATCCCACATAGAAATAATAAACTAGACTAAACACCCCTAGTCACGCCCTGACCTACTCTACCATAGAAAATACAGGCTTTCTATGGTCAGGACGTGACAGAACTGTAAAAAAAATTATTTTGCCCAGTTTGTTTGTGTACATGTATGTGTGTGTACATGTATGTGTGTGTGTGCATGTATGTGTGTGTGCATGGGTGGGAACTCTTGTACCGACAGATAAACCCACTGCCTGTCTAAATCTCCTATTACTCAGTCCCTACACGTCTCCTCTTTATTTCCCCTTGTCTCCCTTTCCTCAAGAGGTAATTGCAATCCAAGGAGAGACAGGGCTTATCACACTACTGCTGCCCCCATCCTAGAATGTGTCTGGCAAGGCGGTGCTGAAGACATGGAACCCCCTCCCCCCCCTCTCCCTGCCCACTGTGTGTAACTCTAGCTGTTTTTTATTTATTGTTCTGTTACTGTTACTGTTTCTGTGTCTGTCTGTCTGTCTTTCTGTCTCTCTGTCTATCTACACTCGCATAAGGTGTATGTAAACCTCCGACTTCAACTGTACATATGATATGAGTAATGTAAAATATGTGAACATTATTAAAGTGGCATTATTTACAGTGGCATTGTTTAAAGTGACTAGTGATCCATTTATTAAAGTGGCCAGTGATTGGGTCTCAATGTAGGCTGCAGCCTCTCTGAGCTAGTGATTGCTGTTTAGCAGTGCGATGGCCTTGAGGTAGAAGCTGTTTTTCAGTCTCTCGGTCCCAGCCTTGATGCACCTGTACTGACCTCGCTCTCCGGATGGCAGCGGTGTGAACAGGCAGTGGCTTGGGTGGTTACCGTCCCCGATGATCACCCTGGCCCTCCTGTAGGTGTCATGGAGGGCAGGTAGTTTACCCCCGGCCATGCGTTGTGTAGACCGCACCACACTCTGGAGAGCCTTGTGGTTGAGGGCGTTGCAGTTGCTGTACCAGGCTGTGGTACAGCCCGACAGGATACTCTCGATTGTGCACCTGTAAAAGTTTGTCAGGGTTTTGGGTGACAAGCCAAATTTCTTCAGCCTCCTGAGGTTAACCTGTCTAGGATGAGGGTGCCGCTAGCGGCACTCCCCCCCCACCCCCACTGAAAAACCAGTGCCGCGAAATTCAAAAAAAATATTTTTTTTAAATATTTAACTTTCACACATTAAAGTCCAATACAGCTAATGAAAGACACAGATCTTGTGAATCCAGCCAACATGTCCGATTTTTAAAATGTTTTACAGGGAAGACACAATATGTAAAGATGTACATCTATTACCTAAAAAAACATTAGCATAATCCACCATCTTTTATTTGTCCACCAACACCAGTAGCTATCACCAATTCGGCTAAACTAAGATATTTATAGCCCCTAACCAAGAAAAAAACTCATCAGATGACAGTCTGATAACATATTTATGGTATGGGATAGGTTTTGTTAGAAAAAAGTGCATATTTCAGGTAGATGGCATAGGTTACAATTGCACCCACCGTCACAAATGGACTAGAAAAACTACATAGAGCAACGTGTTTACCTACTTACTAATCATCAAACATTTCGTAAAAATACACAGCATACACTAATCAAAAGACACAGATCCTGTGAATAAGAGACAATATTTCAGATTTTCTAAGTGTCTTACAGCGAAAACACAATACATCGTTATATTAGCATAGCACATAGCACATAGCAGCCCAGCATTGATTCTAGCCAAAGTGAGCGATAACGTCAACATCGCCAAAATATATTAATTTTTTCACTAACCTTCTCAGAATTCTTCAGATGACACTCCTGTAACATCATATTACACAATCCATATAGAGTTTGATCGAAAATGTTTATATTTAGCCACCAAAATCATGGTTAGACAATGTGAAATGTAGCCCAGCTGGTGAGAAAATGTCCGTGCGCCATATTAGACAGTGATCTACTCTTATACATAAATACTCATAAACGTGACTAAAAAATATAGGGTGGACAGGGATTGATAGACAATTTAATTCTTAATACAATCGCGGAATTACATTTTTTTAATTATCCTTACTTTTCAATACAGTTTGCGCCAAGCGAAGCTACGTCAAAAAACATGGCGTCCTAAGCCACTAACATTTTTCGACAGAAACACGATTTATCATAATAAAAATTTCCTACTTTGAGCTGTTCTTCCATCAGTATCTTGGGCAAAGGATCCTTTCTTGGGTCTAATCGTCTTTTGGTGGAAAGCTGTCCTCTTGCCATGTGGAAATGCCAACTGCGTTCGGGATGAACTGGAAGCGTGCCCAGCAATTCACAGCGTTTCAGAAATAAATGTCCCAAAATCGCACTAAACGGATATAAATTGCTATAAAACGCTTTAAATTAACTACCTTATGATGTTTTTAACTCCCATAACGAGTAGAAACATGACCAGAGTAATATTACTCCCTCCACTAATGCTTGGAACAAGTGCGGGTCGATGTCCTCAAGGCGCATTATGCAGCAAGAAAAGAGTTCCTAGCTACAGGGTTTTTTAATTTGTAGTGCCTGTGAACGCGCAATCGACCCCATTCAAATCGTCATCACGTAAAGGCATCCAGGGGAAGACGTAAGCAGTGTCCGTATACTCATAGCAATAACTGCGGCCTTTTAACTGACTCCAGATCAGGGGCCAAAATTTCTGAAATCTGACTCCATGTCAGGGAAATTGCTGTAGAATGACTTCTGTTCCACTTAGAGACAAAATTTCAACTCCTATAGAAACTATAGACTGTTTTCTATCCAATAATAATAATAATATGCATATTGTACGATCAAGAATTTTGTGGGAAGCCGTTTCAAAAATTACACGATTAGCATAAATAGTGACAACAGCGCCCCCATCCTCAACAGGTTTTTAAAGAGGCGCTGTTGCGCTTTCTTCACCACGCTGTCTGTGTGGGTGGACCATTCCAGTTTATCTGTGATGTGTACGCCGAGGAGCTAGAAACGTTCCACTTTCTCCACTGCTGTCCCTTCGATGTGGATAGGGGGTGCTCCCTCTGCTGTTTCCTGAAGTCCACAATCATCTCCTTTGTTTTGTTGACATTGAGTGAGAGGTTGTTTTCCTGTCACCACACTCCGAGTGCCCTCATCAAGCCCTCATCAAGCCCACTACTGTTGTGTCGTCTACTAACTTGATGATTAAGTTGGAGGCATGCATGGCCACTCAGTCGTGAGTGAACAGGGACTACAGTAAGGGGGCTGAGCACGCACCCTTGTGGGTCCCCAGTGTTGAGGGTCAGGGGAGTGGAGATGTTTCCTACCTTCACCACCTGGGGGCGACCCGTCAGAAAGTCCAGGACCCAATTGAACAGGGCGGGGTTGAGACCCAGGGCCTCCAGCTTGATGATGACTTTGGATGGTACTGTGGTGTTGAATGCTGAGCTGTAGTCAATGAACAGCCTTCTTACATAGGTATTCCTCTGGTCCAGATGGGATAGGGCAGTGTGCAGTGTGATGGCGATTGCATCTTCTGTGGACCTGTTGGGGCGGTATGCAAACTGAAGTGTGTCTAGGGTGGCTGGTAAGGTGGAGGTGATATGATCCTTGACTAGTCTCTCAAAGCACTTCATGATGACAGAAGTGAGTGCTAGGGGGGGGTAGTCATTTAGTTCAGTTATCTTTGCCTTCTTGGGCACAGGAACAACGGTGGCCATCCCGAAGCACGTGGGTACAGCAGACCGGGACAGGGAGCGACCGAAGACGTCTGCAAACACACCCGCCAGCTGGTCTGCACATGCTCTGAGGACGCGGCTAGGGATGCCGTCTGGGCCAGCAGCCCTGCGAGGGCCAACAAGCCCAAATCCTGGCCAACAAGCCCAAACGTTCCACGCACGTCGGACACAAAGAACGTCCTTGTAAGTGGGCCACGATGGTGGCACTGTATTATCCTCAAAGCGGGCAAAGAAGGTGCCCAGCCCGTCCGGAAGTGTGACGTCGGTGTCCGTGACGTGGCTGGCCCTCTTCCCGTTGTCACACCCTGATCTGTTTCACCTGTCTTTGTGATTGTCTCCACCCCTTTCCAGGTGTCTCCCATATTCCCCATTATCCCCTGTGTATTTATACCTGTGTTCTCTGTTTGTTTGTTGCCAGTTCGTCTTGTTTGTCAAGTCAACCAGCGTTTTTGTGTCTCAGCTTCTGCTTTTCCCAGTCTTTCTTTTTCTCGCCCTCCTGGTTTTGACCCTTGCCTGTCCTGACTCTGAGCCCGCCTGCCTCACCACTCTGCCTGCCCCTGATCCTGAGCCTGCCTGCCGACCTGTATCTTTGCGCCATCTCTGGATTATTGACCTCTGCCTACCCTGACCCTGATCCTGCCTGAGCCTACCCTGACCCTGAGCCTGCCTGCCGTCCGGTTCCATTGCCCCACCTCTGGTTTACTGACCCCTGCCTGCTTTGACCTGTCTATTGCCTGCCCCTGTTGGATTATTAAACCATTGTTATTTCGATGTTGTCTGCATCTGGGTCTTACCTTCATACCTGACAGTACGAATTGGCCATGACTGACCCAGCAGACCCGGGCCAGTTGCACAATGCCATCTCCTCCCAAGGAGCCTCCATTGGTGGGCACAAGGAATTGCTTCATGGTCTAGGTGGTCTTGGAGGGGGTCCAAACGTTGGCTGAGTGCCATGACCGGGTGTTGGACATGCTGCTGGAGCAATTCCGCAGGTTGTCTGGGGGGCAGCCTGCCACGGTGGTAACCCTGCCGCCACTCAGTAACTCTGCGGTTGGCAGCACTGCACCACCAGCCACTCCACCTTCCCGGGAGCCCCGTTTACCTCTCCCAAAACACTTTAACGGAGAGCCGAGCACCTGTCGGGCGTTTTTAGCTCAGTGTGCCCTCATTTTCGCAATTCAGCACTCCTCCTTCCCCTCGGATGGCTCCAAGATAGCCTACCTCATCATGCTGATGTCAGGGAGGACTCTCACCTGGGCTACCGCAGTATGGAAACAACAGCTGGCCATGTGCGTGAGTCTGGAGGGGTTCGTGGGAGAGGTAAGGAAGGTTTTTGATGCTACGTTCTTCGGGAGAGAGGCTGCCCGGAAGCTAATCCAGCTCAGGCAGGACGCCCGCAGAGTGGCCGACCATGCAGTGGATTTCCGCACTTGGCAGCGGAGAGTGCTTGGAACCAGGAAGCACTGTTCGACTATTCCTGCACGATGTCTCGGAGGAGGTTAAGGACGAGCTTTTTGCTCGGGAGTTACCCACGGATCTTGACTCCCTCATCGCTTTGACCATCCGCATTGATGGGCGATTGCGGGAACGACGGTCGGAGAGGAAATTCAACTTTGCTCGCACGTCCAGGGATTCCACCTCGCCTTGAGAAATCCTGGAAGTCCCCGATGGTCCCATTGCCGAGAGCACCCGAGGTTTCCCGACCTTCCTCGAGAGTCACCGAAGACGGCCGAGGCACTATTTCCCGAGCATATGCAACTAGGCAGAGCTGGGCTGTCGCCAGCGGAATGGCAACACAGGATCAACACAAGGAGCTGTCTGTGTTGCGGGACTTTTGGTAATTTTGTGTCCTTTTGCACGGTAAAAGACCAGGCTCATCGGGAGGAGCAACTACACTGGTGGGCCATATGGAGAACCTTTCTGCTTCCCTTCCTCACCCCTTTTCATGTCATTCTGCTGTTGGGAAACCAGTCCAAATCTCTCCGGGTCCTCGTTGACTCTGGGGCCGGTGAGAGCTTTTTGGATACCACACTGGCTTCCGAGCTGAACATCCCCGCTCAGCCCCTCTCCATTCCCATGGATGTTAGAGCCCCGGACGGGCGCTTTATAGGTTGGGTCACCCATAACACCACTCACATCAACTTACATGTGTCAGGGAATCCCAGTGAGACCATTCAAGTCCCCCCAGATTCCCATGGTTTTGGGATTCTCCTGGCTCCAGTGACACAATCCCCTCATCAACTGGTCTATGGGTGTGATCATTGTCTGAAGTCGATGCAGCCTGCCCAGGGATGTCTTCCTGGAGGCTCGGAAGTTGCTCTAGACCTCTCCGCCATTCCTGCGGAGTACCAGGACCTCTGGGAGGTGTTCAGCAAGTCCCGGGCCTCTTCCCTTCCGCCGCACCGCCTAAATTGGAGACTCCCTAACTACAGCATTTATCCGTCCCTCTTCCTCTCCCGTTGGCGCAGGTTTCTTCTTCATGGAGAAAAAGGACAAGACCATGCGCCCGTGCATTGACCAGGGACTCAATGACATTACTGTGACATTACCGCCATCACTCATTTCCTCAGCCTTTGAGCCGCTCCAGGGGGCCACTGTTTTCTCCAAGCTGGATCTACGAAACGCCTACCACCTGGTGCGGATACGAGCCTTCAACACGACCAGTGGCCACTACGAATATCTGCTCATGCCCTTTGGCCTCACCAATGCCCCTGCCGTGTTCCAGGCTCTGGTGAATGATGTTCTCCACAACATGCTGAACCGGTTCGTCTTCATCTACATTGATGACATCCTCGTCTTCTTCTGCTTCTCCCAAGGCCAGGCTCTCGTCGGACCCTGGCCTTCGTGCGACAACGCTTTTGGTGGCCTACTATGGTTCCGGATGTTGCCGTGTTTGTCACCGCATGCACGGTCTGCGCACAGAACAAGACTCTTCGGTAAGCTACGGCTGGTCTTCCCCAACCACTGCCTGTCCCTCACCGTCCCTGGTCCCATATATCCCTGGATTTCATAACGGATCTCCCTCCGTCTGAGGACAACACTGCCATCCTGACAGTGGTCGACCGGTTTTCCAAAGCTGCCAACTTCATTCCTCTCCCGGTGGACATGGTCTCCGCAGTTCTCGTCCCAGTTCTGGAAGGCATTCTGCACGTTCATTGGGTCGCCGGCCAGCCTGTCCTCCGGATTCGACCCCCAGTCCAACGGCCAGTCAGAGCGAGCCAACCAGGACTTAGAGACGACTCTTCGCTGCCTAGTCTCCGCCAACCCTACCATCTAGAGTCAGCAACTGGTGTGGGTTGAGTATACTCGCAACACCCTTCCTTGCTCTGCCACGGGTTTCTTGCCCTTCGAGTGTTCCTTGGGATATCAGCCTCCGCTCTTCCCCGAGCAAGAGGAGGAGGTCAGCTATCCCTCTGCCCAGATGTTCATCTGTCGCCATACCTGGAAGAGAGCCCTTCTGTTGAAGACCACTTCCAGGTATAGACGACAAGTGGATTGCCACTGGACCCCAGCTCCATGCTGTTGGATCGGGCAGAGCGTATGGCTCTCCAGCCGGGACCTGCCGCTTCGAGTGGAGTCCCGTAAACTTTCCTCCCGTTTCATCGGTCCGTTCCCCATCTCTAGAGTCATTAGCCCCACTGCTGTTTGTCTTTTGTCTTTTTTGTACCCTCCGTATTCACCCTACTTTCCATGTGTCTAGGATCAAGCCTGTGTCTCACAGCCCTTTGTCTTCTGTTTCCAGGCCCAACCCGCCTCCCAGTGTCATCGATGGCCATCCGGCATACACAGTGAGATGCCTCCCGAGTGTTCGACCACGGGGCAGGGGTTTCCAGTACCTAGTTGACTGGGAGGGTTATGAACCGGACAAGAGGTGCTGGGCTTTGTATGCATTGCGGAAGTTAGAGTAGCAGTGATCGAGTGTATTACCCCCGTGAGTACTGCAATCAATATGCTGATAGAATTTCGGTAGCCTTGTTCTCAAATTTGCTTTGTCAAAATCCCCAGCCACAATAAATGCAGCCTCAGGACATATGGTTTCCAGTTTACATAGAGTCCAGTGAAGTTCCTTGAGGGCCGTTGTGGTGTCTGCTTGAGGGGGAATGTACACAGCTGTGATGATAACCGACGAGAATTCTCTTGGGAGGTAATATGGTCGGCATTTGACTGTAAGGAATTCTAGGTTGGGTGAGCAGAAGGACTTGAGTTCCTGTATGTTGTTATGATTACACCATGAGTCGTTAATCATGAGGCATACACAGAGAGGTGTTTATCTCTGTTGGCGCGATGCATGGAGAAGCTAGGTGGCTGAACCGATTCCAACAACATATCCCGAGAGAGCCACGTTTCCGTGAAACGGAGAATGTTACAATCTCTGGTGTCTTTCTGGAAGGCAACCCTTGCTTGAATTCTGCCTGCCTTGTTGTCAAGAGACTGGACATTGGCTAGTAGTATACTCAGGAGCGGTGAGTGATGTGCACGTCTACGGAGCCTGACCAGGAGGCATCTCTGTCTGCACCGTTGTTCTGCGTCGGCTTCTGGTATTAGATCCATTGTCCTGGGTGGTGGTCCAAACAGAGAATCCACTTCGGGAAAGTCGTATTCCTGGTCGTAATGTTGGTAAGTTGACGTCGCTCTTATATTCCATAGTTCTTCCCGGCTGTATGTAATAAGACTTAACATTTCCTGGGTAACAATGTAAGAAATAATACATAAAAAAAAAAAAATACTGCATAGTTTCCTAAGGACTCGAAGCGAGGCGACCATCTCTGTCGGCGCCATTTGAGGTTTTCTCTCTCTGTCTGTCTGTCTGTCTGTCTGTCTGTCTGTCTGTCTGTCTGTCTGTCTCTCACTCTCTCTCTCACACACACACACACGCACACGCACACACACACACACACACACACACGCACACACACACACACACACACACACACACACACACACACACACACACACACACACACACACACACACACACACACACACACACACACACACACACACACACCAGTCACCCAGTCAAAACTATATCGCACCAGACAGATGAAATAATAAGAACAGCTAGAATAGTTCAGTTCACATAGTACCAAAACAGATGCGTCCCAAATGGACGTTCCCTTTATAGTGCACTCATTTTGACCACAGCACAACTGTATGTTATGGATGACTGAGATGGAACCCACACACCAATGAAAAGGTCTTGATTTGGTCTTCGCCATGCCTCAATAAGCACTTGTGCCACAACACTGTCAGGCTCATTGAGGTGAACGTGTGGAGCTTTTAAGATGAGCACGAACCACACACTACTTCTCCTTCCCATTCATCTTCTCTTGGTTGGTTGATTCTCAGGTTGGATGATTGTGGACCACCTCTGGATAAACGAGATAAAAAGCTTTCTTGCTCTCTCAATCAACAGGAACGACCCTGCCCCCTGCCCCCTGCCACCCCCCCCCCCCCCCCCCCCACACACACACACACACACACACACACACACACACACACACACACACACACACACACACACACACACACACACACACACACACACACACACACACACACACACACACACACACACACCCCACACTCCCCTCACATCCCAGTCAGGGTGTTCCATTAAAACCAGTTGCACTTGTGGTTTATGGTCAGAGCGGAGGGTAATGTAAGCTGACACCGAGATGCCATGATTACTGAGACTTTGCTGTTGCTGCAATCTGTAAGCCAGATGAGCCCCAGCCTCTCGCTCCTTTCCTCACTATCATCACGTTCTACTCCCACTAGACCTGTGAGTTTCTTCCATCCTTCTCAACTGCTGCTGCAGAGAGAGAGAGAAAGGGAAAGGGGGGGACGGTTTGTTTGAAGGAGTGAGCTGGTGTAGCCACTGCAGAGAGAAGGAAAGAGGGAGGGAGGGATGGAGGTAGGGAGGGGTATTCAAATTTTATAGTTGATCTTTTTTAAACAGATTTGGACACCCTCTGTGCTTGGCTGACAGCACTGGCACATGAACACACACACACACACACGAGCACATGCACACACCCATACACACATGCATACACACACATGAACACAAACACACACACTCCCTATGCTCTGCATGGCAATTACCATGGTAACAGAATGCACAGAACAGAACACAATCGGTCCAGGATATTTATACGTTTCAAAGGGATGGAAAGAACAACAGGGATGACAAAGGGAGGAAGATAGGAGAGAGAGAGAGAGAGAGAGAGAGAGAGAGAGACAGAGACAGAGACAGAGACAGAGACAGAGACAGAGACAGAGACAGAGACAGAGACAGAGACAGAGACAGAGACAGAGACAGAGACAGAGGCTAAGTGTGAGCAGATTGAGGTGTGTGTGTATCCAAGGTTGTCTGAATAGGGGGAGGAGGGAAAGAAAGGAGAGGGTAGGGCTTGACAGGCAGGACCTACACCATACAGAATATACTGAGAAACGACCTTGGTTAGAGTGAAACAGCTAAATCCATAATGTCTGTGTATATGTATTTTCTCTCTCCCTCTCCCTCTCCCTCTCCCTCTCCCTCTCCCTCTCTCTCTCTCTCTCTCTCTCTCTCTCTCTCTCTCTCTCTCTCTCTCTCTCTCTCTCTCTCTCTCTCTCTCTCTCTCTCTCTCTCTCTCTCTCACACACACACACTCTATGTCCACTAAAGACATCAGGGAAGCTTTTCTCGAGTCTTATTTAAGTTTGACCTGGCTTGTGTCAATCATCTCCTTTTCCCACACCATGATTGTGTGTCCCAAACTAGATTTCGAGGGTCTCATGGCACCCCCTGGCTCAAGTTCAAAGGTTAGGCAATGGCAAAGGTGGTCCTCGCACTGACCACAACCTGTGAATTCCTAAATAAATCAGACTTACTGTAAGATGGCACCGTACTGGATGGCCTCCGTTTTGCAAGCTCCGACCAAACTTTGCTTCACGTATATAGTATTCTTCCTTACTTCATTACTTCCTTACGTCATTGGGTATTTCATATTTGTTTCCTAGTAATACATTGTTATGCAAGAAAGGCATTAAAAGAAAGACATTAAAACTTGAAACTTGAAAACTGATCGCTCAAAACACCACACACACACACACACACACACACACACCCTCCTTCACCACTAGTAGGTGATTGTGAAACATCTTTGATCTTTTTCTTCTCTTCTCTGATATGTATTGCCTCTACATAATCCATGACAAACATAATGTGATTTGGTGTATCTCTAAGTGACAGAAAAACAGCTGACAGAAATTAATAAGTTACCAGGGCGAGGAGAGAGAAAAAGGGGGAGGAGGTGGCGAAGGAGAAAGAAGGGGGATAACCTGGCAGCGAAACAGACAAATCATCAAATCATCTTTCAGGCATATCGGTGTGGAGAAAGTCAACCTCAGACAGAACAACAGCCTTGCATTTCTCCTAATACCCAGGCCTATCTCCTCTGGCTCCAACCATTCTCAGAAACAACGGGGGTTTATGTCACAGCTTAAAGGGTGCATGGCTAGCTATCAGCAATTTTCTGATTTCTCCCCCTTTTTCTATTTGGTCTCGTCCAAACTCATCTGAAGCTAGTCTTCCTAGTTACATCTGTGATAGGGAACGTGCAGTTCTGTAGACTGTGTGTGTGGGGGGTTGGGGGGGGGGGGGGGGGGGGGGGGGGGGTTGGGTTGGTTTGGTTTTACTATCCTTGTGGGGAAAATAAGTCCTCACAAGGATAGTAAAACAAGGAAAATACGGACAAGTGTGGACATTTTTCCAATAGGAAAAAGGTTATTTTAGGCTTAGGGGTTAGGTTTAGAGTTACAATTATGGTCAGAATTAAGAGTAAGATTTAGAGATAGGAGTTAGGGTTCGGTTTAATTTTCGGTTTAGGAGTTAGGGGTTTGGGATTAGGTTAAGGTTAGGGTTAGGGTTCGGGGTTAGGGAAAATACAATTTTGGAAGGGAATACATGTTTTGGTCCCCACAAGGATAGTAAAACAAAAGTGTTTGTGTGTGTGTGTGTGTGTGCGTGCGTGCGTTTATTTAGAGTAGTGTACTGTATTTCTTCACAGTCAGCATCTGGATATATTTCTATACTGGTATGTAGTAAAAACACAGATGAAGGTACACTACATTCACTTTGTTGATGGATTACATCCGACATCCAAAGATAGGTTACAGTAAGATACGGTCTGAGATACTGGCATGTCCTAAAAAGTGGTGGTGAGAAGTGGGACAGATGTGGGCTTTATAGCTTGTTGTTGGCAGAGGGGCTCAGTGTCGGTTGTGTGTGTGTGTGTGTGTCTGCTTTGTGTGTGTGTGTGTGTGTGTGTGTGTGTGTGTGTGTGTGTGTGTGTGTGTGTGTGTGTGTGTGTGTGTGTGTGTGTGTGTGTGTGTGTGTGTGTGTGTGTGTGTGTGTGTGTGCTTGCTTGCTTGCTTGCACACGTGTGTGTGTGTGTGTGTGTGTGTGTGTGTGTGTGTGTGTGTGTGTGTGTGTGCACACGTGCATGTTTATGTGGCACATAAACATGCATGTGTGACGAAGACCCTGTATGACGATGACCTTGTATTAAGGGAGAAAAGAGGTTTGTGCTAGCTCGGCTTAAAGATGAAAAATGGCTGATATGGCCGGAGTCTAGGTCATGGTCAGACTGTTAAGATAGTATGTCTTCTACACCCTTCGACTTCAGAGTTTCTCACTTCAAAAGAAACATAATTGATTCAGCGAGACCCTTGGCCAGGTTCCAGGTTTCACCCCACCAGTAAATGCTTCTGGGGGTCATCAAATAGGCCGACCTGCAGGGAGTCCCAGCTTCTTAAGACATGGGGATGAGGGGGGGGGGGGGGGGGGTACACCCTCTCTTACATCTTCAGAGAGGAAGAGAGGGGGAGAAAAGGGGGATGGAAAATAGAGAAGATGGAGTCCCCCCCTCCCCAAATCTGCTGTCGAAATGCATTTTTTTGCCTTTCTGTCCTTCAGAAGCTTACCCCAGCTACAAACCGATGCACATACAAACACCAAAAAGAGCATCCACCCTCCCATGCTCGACAGTGTCACAGTAGCAAAAGCCCATCAAAACCAGTCATCAGCGGGGCCTCTGAAGCGGAGGTGGCTATAATGAAGAGTGTGTGGCGGAGGATTTGAAGCTGTCACTTTGTAATTACCTCAACAAATACAGACTTGGATAGGGAGGGAGATGGGGGGGGGGCAGAGTGAGTGAAGCCAGCTAAGAGGAAAGCTGTGGTAGAAAATTGGAAGTGACAGACCAAATAGCACCGAGTGGGACGTAAAATCACATTTTTTTCCTTTCTCCATCTTTAAAAAAAAAAATGTGTTAGTGTTACTTCAAGGCTTCTCGTGGCGATGGAGGGAGAAGAGCTGAGCTCGATCCCTCTCTGAAATGAGAGAATATCCCTCGCTTTCATCTCCGGAAAGAATCTCTCACATCCCTTCCTTTGATGGGCTAGTCTTTGGTGTGTGTTCTTATCCTCTTACAGGAGGTGTGTGTGTGTGTGGTGTGCATTCGGTCTTAGACGTGACACACTCTGACATTGACACGCCATGATATCACTTCCTCGTCGAGGAGGACGGGGGGCTCAGAGAGTGTTGACGGTGCTGTAATGGATCTTCTGCAGCCAGACAAAGTCTCTAGCCAGAAACGGATTTTCTGTAGCCAGACAAACTCTGTATCCAGAAATGGATCTTCTGTCGCCAGTTTAAAAAAGCACGGAACAAAGCCCTTGAAAGCCTGAGACTCGGTCAGCCAACGAGCAATCCAGGGTCTTGTTCCTCTTCCTCGTTTTCCACGTCCTACGTGGTTTTCGAGAAGGAAGTGAGGGATTCGTGAGGTCGCTCTCGCCTAATGGCGATGCCCACTTAGATTCATTGTGTAGGCGATTACATCACCATCCTGTGCTTAAGCTCTTGGCAGTGTTGTGAAGGTTCGAGGACAATGCTGCTGTAGGACTTGAAAGCATGTTGCGTGAATGGAACATCAATCCCAAAGAAACGGCCTGTTTCCTCGTCTGTGGCCATATTTCAAATTCAGTAACAATATGACCCTGAGGGATCTGAGATGTGTTACTCAGAGCCCCATTATTTTCTGTGTGTGTGTGTGTGTGTGTGTGTGTGTGTGTGTGTGTGTGTGTGTGTGTGTGTGTGTGTGTGCTATTATGCTTCACTAACCTGCCCGCAGCTCTGTACATCCAAAGTGTTTACCATGCGTTTATCTGAGGACAGCACCCCACTTACAAAAGCATACAAACATATTCCAACCAAGTAGAGGAGTCACAAAAGTCAGAAATAGCGATAAAACGAATCACTTACCTTTGAAGATCTTCATCTGGTTGCAGTCACATTCATTTGAAAACTACCCACATCAAAAAAATCCCACTTCCTGGATGGATTTTCCTCAGGTTTTTGCCTGCCCTATCAGTTCTGTTATACTCACAGACATAATTTTAACAGTTTTGGAAACTTTAGAGTGTGTTCTATCCAAATCTGCCCATTATATGCATATCCTAGCTTCCGGGCCTGAGTAACAGGCAGTTTACTTGGGGCACGCTTCTCATCCAGACGTCGAAATACTGCCCCCAAGCAATAAGAAGTTAAACTCCCTGTTCGAAGACTGATTTAAGTCTATCAATCACACAGCATCATCTGATTTAGGAATTTGCAGTGTGCCAGGCTTTTGTGAGAGACAATTGTCATGTAAAGTAGCATTGGTTTGTTTTTTTTCGTGTGAGATTAGTACTGTAAAAGCACATTGGTACTAGTGCTGATTCAATGAGTAAAGAAGGCAGAGATTACACACATAAAAAAACACTGACCACGACGTGATTTGAACACGCAACCTTCTGATCTGGAGTCAGACGCGCTACCATTGCGCCACGTAGTCTTGTACAAATTGCATGTTTGGAGGGGATGCCTAGTTCAGATTTCGTTGACTGTATAATTTGGAATGGAGACCTGGTTCTCTGGGGAAATATACCATCTGACAACGCCCCCTCGTCAGCACGTGCCTCTGCCCGGCAGGTTAGGTGTATGAAAATAGGCATTTGCAGAGCCCGGATAGCTCAGTCGGTAGATAATCAGACTTTTAATCTGAGGGTCCAGGGTTCAAGTCCCTGTTCGGGCGTGAAGTAATGTTCTCCTTCCTTCACTAGGAAGTCTTTCTAAACACTCATTTTCTATGACTTTCCATGACATGTTCACCTGTGGACAATACACTCCCAGAGCCAAAACAGCTTAGTCTGAAGACTTTAGGATTTTTAATCTGAACCTCCAGGTTTAACCTCTCGGCGCAGGTGTTCTACTAGCAACCCACCTCGACAACATCCCGTGAAATTGCAGAGCACCAAATTCAAAACACAGAAATAGTCATAATAAAAATTCACAAAAATACAAGTGTTATACATTGGCTTAAAGATGAACTTCTTGTTAATCCAGCCGCTTTGTCAGATTTCAAAAAGGCTTTTCTGCGAAAGCATACCATGCGTTTATCTGAGGACAGCACCCCACTTACAAAAGCATACAAACATATTCCAACCAAGTAGAGGAGTCACGAAAGTCAGAAATAGCGATAAAATGAATCACTTACCTTTGAAGATCTTCATCTGGTTGCAGTCACATTCATTTGAAAACTACCCACATCAAAAAAAGCCCACTTCCTGGATGGATTTTCCTCAGGTTTTTGCCTGCCCTATCAGTTCTGTTATACTCACAGACATAATTTTAACAGTTTTGGAAACTTTAGAGTGTGTTCTATCCAAATCCGCCCATTATATGCATATACTAGCTTCCGGGCCTGAGTAACAGGCAGTTTACTTGGGGCACGCTTCTCATCCAGACGTCGAAATACTGCCCCCAAGCAATAAGAAGTTAAACTCCCTGTTCGAAGACTGATTTAAGTCTATCAATCACACAGCATCATCTGATTTAGGAATTTGCAGTGTGCCAGGCTTTTGTGAGAGACAATTGTCATGTAAAGTAGCATAGGTTTGTTTGTTTTCGTTTGAGATTAGTACTGTAAAGGCACATTGGTACTAGTGCTGATTCATTGAGTAAAGTAGGCAGAGATTATAAACATAAAAAGACTGACCACGACGTGATTTGAACACGCAACCTTCTGATCTGGAGTCAGACGCGCTACCGTTGCGCCACGAAGTCTTGGACAAATTGCATCTTTGGAGGGGATGCCTAGTTCAGATTTCGTTGACTGTATAATTTGGAATGGAGACCAGGTTCTCTGGGGAAATATACCATCTGACAATGCCCCCTCGTCAGCACGTGCCTCTGCCTGGCAGGTTAGGTGTATGAAAATAGGCATTTGCAGAGCCCGGATAGCTCAGTCGGTAGAGCATCAGACTTTTAATCTGAGGGTCCAGGGTTCAAGTCCGTGTTTGGGTGTGATGTAATGTTCTCCTTCCTTCACTAGGAAGTCTTTCTAAAAGCTCATTTTCTATGACTTTCTATGACATGTTCACCTGTGGACAATACACTCCCAGAGCCAAAACAGCTTAGTCTGAAGACTTTAGGATTTTTTATCTGAACCTCCAGGTTTAACCTCTCGGCGCAGGTGTTCTACTAGCAACCCACCTCGACAACATCCCGTGAAATTGCAGAGCACCAAATTCAAAACACAGAAATAGTCATAATAAAAATTCACAAAAATACAAGTGTTATAAATTGGCTTAAAGATGAACTTCTTGTTAATCCAGCCGCTTTGTCAGATTTCAAAAAGGCTTTTCTGCGAAAGCATACCATGCGTTTATCTGAGGACAGCACCCCACTTACAAAAGCATACAAACATATTCCAACCAAGTAGAGGAGTCACAAAAGTCAGAAATAGCGATAAAACGAATCACTTACCTTTGAAGATCTTCATCTGGTTGCAGTCACATTCATTTAAAAACTACCCACATCAAAAAAATCCCACTTCCTGGATGGATTTTCCTCAGGTTTTTGCCTGCCCTATCAGTTCTGTTATACTCACAGACATAATTTTAACAATTTTGGAAACTTTAGAGTGTGTTCTATCCAAATCTGCCCATTATATGCATATCCTAGCTTCCGGGCCTGAGTAACAGGCAGTTTACTTGGGGCACGCTTCTCATCCAGACGTCGAAATACTGCCCCCAAGCAATAAGAAGTTAAACTCCCTGTTCGAAGACTGATTTAAGTCTATCAATCACACAGCATCATCTGATTTAGGAATTTGCAGTGTGCCAGGCTTTTGTGAGAGACAATTGTCATGTAAAGTAGCATTGGTTTGTTTGTTTTCGTGTGAGATTAGTACTGTAAAGGCACATTGGTACTAGTGCTGATTCAATGAGTAAAGAAGGCAGAGATTACACACATAAAATAGCACTGACCACCACGTGATTTGTACACGCAACCTTCTGATCTGGAGTCAGACGCGCTACCATTGCGCCACGTAGTCTTGTACAAATTGCATCTTTGGAGGGGATGCCTAGTTCAGATTTCGTTGACTGTATAATTTGGAATGGAGACCTGGTTCTCTGGGGAAATATACCATCTGACAACGCCCCCTCGTCAGCACGTGCCTCTGCCCGGCAGGTTAGGTGTATGAAAATAGGCATTTGCAGAGACCGGATAGCTCAGTCGGTAGAGCATCAGACTTTTAATCTGAGGGTCCAGGGTTCAAGTCCCTGTTCGGGCGTGAAGTAATGTTCTCCTTCCTTCACTAGGAAGTCTTTCTAAACGCTCATTTTGTATGACTTTCCATGACATGTTCACCTGTGGACAATACACTCCCAGAGCCAAAACAGCTTAGTCTGAAGACTAGGATTTTTAATCTGAACCTCCAGGGCTAACCTCTCGGCGCAGGTGTTCTGCTAGCAACCCACCTCGACAACATCCGGTGAAATTGCAGAGCACCAAATTCAAAACACAGAAATAGTCATAATAAAAATTCACAAAAATACAGGTGTTATACATTGGCTTAAAGATGAACTTCTTGTTAATCCAGCCGCTTTGTCAGATTTCAAAAAGGCTTTTCTGCGAAAGCATACCATGCGTTTATCTGAGGACAGCACCCCACTTACAAAAGCATACAAACATATTCCAACCAAGTAGAGGAGTCACAAAAGTCAGAAATAGCGATAAAATGAATCACTTACCTTTGAAGATCTTCATCTGGTTGCAGTCACATTCATTTGAAAACTACCCACATCAAAAAAATCCCACTTCCTGGATGGATTTTCCTCAGGTTTTTGCCTGCCCTATCAGTTCTGTTATACTCACACAGACATAATTTTAACAGTTTTGGAAACTTTAGAGTGTGTTCTATCCAAATCTGCCCATTATATGCATATCCTAGCTTCCGGGCTTGAGTAACAGGCAGTTTACTTGGGGCACGCTTCTCATCCAGACGTCGAAATACTGCCCCCAAGCAATAAGAAGTTAAACTCCCTGTTCGAAGACTGATTTAAGTCTATCAATCACACAGCATCATCTGATTTAGGAATTTGCAGTGTGCCAGGCTTTTGTGAGAAACAATTGTCATGTAAAGTAGCATAGGTTTGTTTGTTTTCGTTTGAGATTAGTACTGTAAAGGCACATTGGTACTAGTGCTGATTCATTGAGTAAAGAAGGCAGAGATTATAAACATAAAAACACTGACCACGACGTGATTTGAACACGCAACCTTCTGATCTGGAGTCAGACGCGCTACCGTTGCGCCACGAAGTCTTGGACAAATTGCATCTTTGGAGGGGATGCCTAGTTCAGATTTCGTTGACTGTATAATTTGGAATGGAGACCAGGTTCTCTGGGGAAATATACCATCTGACAATGCCCCCTCGTCAGCACGTGCCTCTGCCTGGCAGGTTAGGTGTATGAAAATAGGCATTTACAGAGCCCGGATAGCTCAGTCGGTAGAGCATCAGACTTTTAATCTGAGGGTCCAGGGTTCAAGTCCCTGTTCGGGCGTGATGTAATGTTCTCGTTCCATCACTAGGAAGTCTTTGTAAACGCTTATTTTCTATGACTTTCCATGACATGTTCACCTGTGGACAATACACTCCCAGAGCCAAAACAGCTTAGTCTGAAGACTTTAGGATTTTTTATCTGAACCTCCAGGTTTAACCTCTCGGCGCAGGTGTTCTACTAGCAACCCACCTCGACAACATCCCGTGAAATTGCAGAGCACCAAATTCAAAACACAGAAATAGTCATAATAAAAATTCACAAAAATACAAGTGTTATACATTGGCTTAAAGATGAACTTCTTGTTAATCCAGCCGCTTTGTCAGATTTCAAAAAGGCTTTTCTGCGAAAGCATACCATGCGTTTATCTGAGGACAGCACCCCACTTACAAAAGCATACAAACATATTCCAACCAAGTAGAGGAGTCACAAAAGTCAGAAATAGCGATAAAATGAATCACTTACCTTTGAAGATCTTCATCTGGTTGCAGTCACATTCATTTGAAAACTACCCACATCAAAAAAAGCCCACTTCCTGGATGGATTTTCCTCAGGTTTTTGCCTGCCCTATCAGTTCTGTTATACTCACAGACATAATTTTAACAGTTTTGGAAACTTTAGAGTATGTTCTATCCAAATCTGCCCATTATATGCATATCCTAGCTTCCGGGCCTGAGTAACAGGCAGTTTACTTGGGGCACGCTTCTCATCCAGACGTCGAAATACTGCCCCCAAGCAATAAGAAGTTAAACTCCCTGTTCGAAGACTGATTTAAGTCTATCAATCACACAGCATCATCTGATTTAGGAATTTGCAGTGTGCCAGGCTTTTGTGAGAGACAATTGTCATGTAAAGTAGCATTGGTTTGTTTGTTTTCGTGTGTGATTAGTACTGTAAAGGCACATCGGTACTAGTGCTGATTCATTGAGTAAAGAAGGCAGAGATTATAAACATAAAAACACTGACCACGATGTGATTTGAACACGCAACCTTCTGATCTGGAGTCAGACGCGCTACCGTTGCGCCACAAAGTCTTGGACAAATTGCATCTTTGGAGGGGATGCCTAGTTCAGATTTCGTTGACTGTATATTTTGGAAAGGAGACCTGGTTCTCTGGGGAAATATACCATCTGACAATGCCCCCTCGTCAGCACGTGCCTCTGCCTGGCAGGTTAGGTGTATGAAAATAGGCATTTGCAGAGCCCGGATAGCTCAGTCGGTAGAGCATCAGACTTTTAATCTGAGGGTCCAGGGTTCAAGTCCCTGTTCGGGCGTGAAGTAATGTTCTCCTTCCTTCACTAAGAAGTCTTTCTAAACGCTCGTTTTCTATGACTTTCCATGACATGTTCACCTGTGGACAATACACTCCCAGAGCCAAAACAGCTTAGTCTGAAGACTTTAGGATTTTTAATCTGAACCTCCAGGGTTAACCTCTCGGCGCAGGTGTTCTGCTAGCAACCCACCTCGACAACATCCCGTAAAATTGCAGAGCACCAAATTCAAAACACAGAAATAGTCATAATAAAAATTCACAAAAATACAAGTGTTATACATTGGCTTAAAGATGAACTTCTTGTTAATCCAGCCGCTTTGTCAGATTTCAAAAAGGCTTTTCTGCGAAAGCATACCATGCGTTTATCTGAGGACAGCACCCCACTTACAAAAGCATACAAACATATTCCAACCAAGTAGAGGAGTCACGAAAGTCAGAAATAGCGATAAAATGAATCACTTACCTTTGAAGATCTTCATCTGGTTGCAGTCACATTCATTTGAAAACTACCCACATCAAAAAAAGCCCACTTCCTGGATGGATTTTCCTCTGGTTTTTGCCTGCCCTATCAGTTCTGTTATACTCACAGACATAATTTTAACAGTTTTGCAAACTTTAGAGTGTGTTCTATCCAAATCTGCCCATTATATGCATATCCTAGCTTCCGGGCCTGAGTAACAGGCAGTTTACTTGGGGCACGCTTCTCATCCAGACGTCGAAATACTGCCCCCAAGCAATAAGAAGTTAAACTCCCTGTTCGAAGACTGATTTAAGTCTATCAATCACACAGCATCATCTGATTTAGGAATTTGCAGTGCGCCAGGCTTTTGTGAGAGACAATTGTCATGTAAAGTAGCATTAGTTTGTTTGTTTTCGTGTGTGATTAGTACTGTAAAGGCACATTGGTACTAGTGCTGATTCATTGAGTAAAGAAGGCAGAGATTATAAACATAAAAACACTGACCACGACGTGATTTGAACACGCAACCTTCTTATCTGGAGTCAGACGCGCTACCGTTGCGCCACGAAGTCTTGGACAAATTGCATCTTTGGAGGGGATACCTAGTTCAGATTTCGTTGACTGTATATTTTGGAATGGAGACCTGGTTCTCTGGGGAAATATACCATCTGACAATGCCCCCTCGTCAGCACGTGCCTCTGCCTGGCAGGTTAGGTGTATGAAAATAGGCATTTGCAGAGCCCGGATAGCTCAGTCGGTAGAGCATCAGACTTTTAATCTGAGGGTCCAGGGTTCAAGTCCCTGTTCGGGCGTGACGTAATTTTCTCCTTCCTTCACTAGGAAGTCTTTCTAAACGCTCATTTTCTATGACTTTCCATGACATGTTCACCTGTGGACAATACACTCCCAGATCCAAAACAGCTTAGTCTGAAGACTTTAGGATTTTTTATCTGAACCTCCAGGTTTAACCTGTCTAGGATGAGTGTGCCGCTAGCGGCACTCCCCCCCCACCCCCACTGAAAAACCAGTGCCGCGAAATTCAAAAAAAATATTTTTTTAAAATATTTAACTTTCACACATTAAAGTCCAATACAGCTAATGAAAGACACAGATCTTGTGAATCCAGTCAACATGTCCGATTTTTAAAATGTTTTACAGGGAAGACACAATATGTAAAGATGTACATCTATTACCTAAAAACACATTAGCATAATCCACCATCTTTTATTTGTCCACCAACACCAGTAGCTATCACCAATTCGGCTAAACTAAGATATTTATAGCCCCTAACCAAGAAAAAAACTCATCAGATGACAGTCTGATAACATATTTATGGTATGGGATAGGTTTTGTTAGAAAAAAGTGCATATTTCAGGTAGATGGCATAGGTTACAATTGCACCCACCGTCACAAATGGACTAGAATAATTACTATGAGCAACGTGTTTACCTACTTACTAATCATCAAACATTTCGTAAAAATACACAGCATACACTAATCGAAAGACACAGATCCTGTGAATACAGACAATATTTCAGATTTTCTAAGTGTCTTACAGCGAAAACACAATAAATCGTTATATTAGCATAGCACATAGCACATAGCAGCCCAGCATTGATTCTAGCCAAAGTGGGCGATAACGTCAACATCGCCAAAAATATATTAATTTTTTCACTAACCTTCTCAGAATTCTTCAGATGACACTCCTGTAACATCATATTACACAATCCATTTAGAGTTTGATCGAAAATGTTTATATTTAGCCACCAAAATCATGGTTAGACAATGTGAAATGTAGCTCAGCTGGTCAGAAAATGTCCTTGCGCCACTTAGACAGTGATCTACTCTTATACATAAATACTCATAAACGTGACTAAAAAATATAGGGTGGACAGGGATTGATAGACAATTTAATTCTTAATACAATTGCGGAATTACATTTTTTTATTTATCCTTACTTTTCAATACAGTTTGCGCCAAGCGAAGCTACGTCAAAAAACATGGCGTCCTAAGCCACTAAAATTTTTCGACAGAAACACGATTTATCATAATAAAAATGTCCTACTTTGAGCTGTTCTTCCATCAGTATCTTGGGCAAAGGATCCTTTCTTGGGAGTAATCGTCTTTTGGTGGAAAGCTGTCCTCTTGCCATGTGGAAATGCCAACTGCGTTCGGGATGAACTGAAAGCGTGCCCAGCTATTCACAGCGTTAAAGAAATAAATGTCCCAAAATCGCACTAAACGGATATAAATTGCTATAAAATGCTTTAAATGAACTACCTTATGATGTTTTTAACTCCTATAACGAGTAAAAACATGACCGGAAAAATATAACAGGCTAAACTAACGCTTGGAAAAATAGCAGGTCGATGTCCTCCACGTGCATTACGCAGCTGCAAAGGAGCTCCTACCTACAGGGTTTTTTTATTTGTAGGGCCTGTGAACGCGCAATCGACCCCATTGAAATCGTCATCACGTAAAGGCATCCAGGGGAAGACGTAAGCAGTGTCCGTATAGTCATAGCAAAAACAGTGCCCTTTTAACTGACTCCAGAACAGTGGCCAAAATTTCTGAAATCTGACTCCATGTCAGGGAAATTGCTGTAGAATGGGCTCTGTTCCACTAAGAGACAAAATTTCAACTCCTATAGAAACTATAGACTGTTTTCTATCCAGTAATAATAATAATATGCATATTGTACGATCAAGGATTTTGTGGGAAGCCGTTTCAAAAATTACACGATTAGCATAAATAGTCTCAACAGCGCCCCCATCCTCAACAGGTTAACCTCTCGGCGCAGGTGTTCTACTAGCAACCCACCTCGACAACATCCCGTGAAATTGCAGAGCACCAAATTCAAAACACAGAAATAGTCATAATAAAAATTCACAAAAATACAAGAGTTATACATTGGCTTAAAGATGTACTTCTCGTTAATCCAGCCGCTTTGTCAGATTTCAAAAAGGCATTTCTGCGAAAGCATACCATGCGTTTATCTGAGGACAGCACCCCACTTACAAAAGCATACAAACATATTCCAACCAAGTAGAGGAGTCACAAAAGTCAGAAATAGCGATAAAATGAATCACTTACCTTTGAAGATCTTCATCTGGTTGCAGTCACATTCATTTGAAAACTACCCACATCAAAAAAAGCCCACTTCCTGGATGGATTTTCCTCAGGTTTTTGCCTGCCCTATCAGTTCTGTTATACTCACAGACATAATTGTAACAGTTTTGGAAACTTTAGAGTGTGTTCTATCCAAATCTGCCCATTATATGCATATCCTAGCTTCCGGGCCTGAGTAACAGGCAGTTTACTTGAGGCACGCTTCTCATCCAGACGTCGAAATACTGCCCCCAAGCAATAAGAAGTTAAACTCCCTGTTCGAAGACTGATTTAAGTCTATCAATCACACAGCATCATCTGATTTAGGAATTTGCAGTGCGCCAGGCTTTTGTGAGAGACAATTGTCATGTAAAGTAGCATTGGTTTGTTTGTTTTCGTGTGTGATTAGTACTGTAAAGGCACATTGGTACTAGTGCTGATTCATTGAGTAAAGAAGGCAGAGATTATAAACATAAAAACACTGACCACGACGTGATATGAACACGCAACCTTCTGATCTGGAGTCAGACGCGCTACCGTCGCGCCACGAAGTCTTGGACAAATTGCATCTTTGGAGGGGATGACTAGTTCAGATTTCGTTGACTGTATATTTTGGAATGGAGACCTGGTTCTCTGGGGAAATATACCATCTGACAATGCCCCCTCGTCAGCACGTGCCTCTGCCTGGCAGGTTAGGTGTATGAAAATAGGCATTTGCAGAGCCCGGATAGCTCAGTCGGTAGAGCATCAGACTTTTAATCTGAGGGTCCAGGGTTCAAGTCCCTGTTCGGGCGTGACCTAATTTTCTCCTTCCTTCACTAGGAAGTCTTTCTAAATGCTCATTTTCTATGACTTTCCATGACATGTTCACCTGTGGACATGTTCACCTGTGGACAATACACTCCCAGATCAAAAACAGCTTAGTCTGAAGACTTTAGGATTTTTTTTTTGAACCTCCAGGTTTAACCTCTCGGCGCAGGTGTTCTACTAGCAACCCACCTCAACAACATCCCGTGAAATTGCAGAGCACCAAATTCAAAACACAGAAATAGTCATAATAAAAATTCACAAAAATACAAGTGTTATACATTGGCTTAAAGATGAACTTCTTGTTAATCCAGCCGCTTTGTCAGATTTCAAAAAGGCTTTTCTGCGAAAGCATACCATGCGTTTATCTGAGGACAGCACCCCACTTACAAAAGCATACAAACATATTCCAACCAAGTAGAGGAGTCACAAAAGTCAGAAATAGCGATAAAATGAATCACTTACCTTTGAAGATCTTCATCTGGTTGCAGTGACATTCATTTGAAAACTACCCACATCAAAAAAAAGCCCACTTCCTGGATGGATTTTCCTCAGGTTTTTGCCTGCCCTATCAGTTCTGTTATACTCACAGACATAATTTTAACAGTTTTGGAAACTTTAGAGTGTGGTCTATCCAAATCTGCCCATTATATGCATATCCTAGCTTCCGGGCCTGAGTAACAGGCAGTTTACTTGGGGCACGCTTCTCATCCAGACGTCGAAATACTGCCCCCAAGCAATAAGAAGTTAAACTCCCTGTTCGAAGACTGATTTAAGTCTATCAATCACACAGCATCATCTGATTTAGGAATTTGCAGTGCGCCAGGCTTTTGTGAGAGACAATTGTCATGTAAAGTAGCATTAGTTTGTTTGTTTTCGTGTGTGATTAGTACTGTAAAGGCACATTGGTACTAGTGCTGATTCATTGAGTAAAGAAGGCAGAGATTATAAACATAAAAACACTGACCACGACGTGATTTGAACACGCAACCTTCTTATCTGGAGTCAGACGCGCTACCGTTGCGCCACGAAGTCTTGGACAAATTGCATCTTTGGAGGGGATACCTAGTTCAGATTTCGTTGACTGTATATTTTGGAATGGAGACCTGGTTCTCTGGGGAAATATACCATCTGACAATGCCCCCTCGTCAGCACGTGCCTCTGCCTGGCAGGTTAGGTGTATGAAAATAGGCATTTGCAGAGCCCGGATAGCTCAGTCGGTAGAGCATCAGACTTTTAATCTGAGGGTCCAGGGTTCAAGTCCCTGTTCGGGCGTGACGTAATTTTCTCCTTCCTTCACTAGGAAGTCTTTCTAAACGCTCATTTTCTATGACTTTCCATGACATGTTCACCTGTGGACAATACACTCCCAGATCCAAAACAGCTTAGTCTGAAGACTTTAGGATTTTTTATCTGAACCTCCAGGTTTAACCTCTCGGCGCAGGTGTTCTACTAGCAACCCACCTCGACAACATCCCGTGAAATTGCAGAGCACCAAATTCAAAACACAGAAATAGTCATAATAAAAATTCACAAAAATACAAGAGTTATACATTGGCTTAAAGATGTACTTCTCGTTAATCCAGCCGCTTTGTCAGATTTCAAAAAGGCATTTCTGCGAAAGCATACCATGCGTTTATCTGAGGACAGCACCCCACTTACAAAAGCATACAAACATATTCCAACCAAGTAGAGGAGTCACAAAAGTCAGAAATAGCGATAAAATGAATCACTTACCTTTGAAGATCTTCATCTGGTTGCAGTCACATTCATTTGAAAACTACCCACATCAAAAAAAGCCCACTTCCTGGATGGATTTTCCTCAGGTTTTTGCCTGCCCTATCAGTTCTGTTATACTCACAGACATAATTGTAACAGTTTTGGAAACTTTAGAGTGTGTTCTATCCAAATCTGCCCATTATATGCATATCCTAGCTTCCGGGCCTGAGTAACAGGCAGTTTACTTGAGGCACGCTTCTCATCCAGACGTCGAAATACTGCCCCCAAGCAATAAGAAGTTAAACTCCCTGTTCGAAGACTGATTTAAGTCTATCAATCACACAGCATCATCTGATTTAGGAATTTGCAGTGCGCCAGGCTTTTGTGAGAGACAATTGTCATGTAAAGTAGCATTGGTTTGTTTGTTTTCGTGTGTGATTAGTACTGTAAAGGCACATTGGTACTAGTGCTGATTCATTGAGTAAAGAAGGCAGAGATTATAAACATAAAAACACTGACCACGACGTGATATGAACACGCAACCTTCTGATCTGGAGTCAGACGCGCTACCGTCGCGCCACGAAGTCTTGGACAAATTGCATCTTTGGAGGGGATGACTAGTTCAGATTTCGTTGACTGTATATTTTGGAATGGAGACCTGGTTCTCTGGGGAAATATACCATCTGACAATGCCCCCTCGTCAGCACGTGCCTCTGCCTGGCAGGTTAGGTGTATGAAAATAGGCATTTGCAGAGCCCGGATAGCTCAGTCGGTAGAGCATCAGACTTTTAATCTGAGGGTCCAGGGTTCAAGTCCCTGTTCGGGCGTGACCTAATTTTCTCCTTCCTTCACTAGGAAGTCTTTCTAAATGCTCATTTTCTATGACTTTCCATGACATGTTCACCTGTGGACATGTTCACCTGTGGACAATACACTCCCAGATCAAAAACAGCTTAGTCTGAAGACTTTAGGATTTTTTTTTTGAACCTCCAGGTTTAACCTCTCGGCGCAGGTGTTCTACTAGCAACCCACCTCAACAACATCCCGTGAAATTGCAGAGCACCAAATTCAAAACACAGAAATAGTCATAATAAAAATTCACAAAAATACAAGTGTTATACATTGGCTTAAAGATGAACTTCTTGTTAATCCAGCCGCTTTGTCAGATTTCAAAAAGGCTTTTCTGCGAAAGCATACCATGCGTTTATCTGAGGACAGCACCCCACTTACAAAAGCATACAAACATATTCCAACCAAGTAGAGGAGTCACAAAAGTCAGAAATAGCGATAAAATGAATCACTTACCTTTGAAGATCTTCATCTGGTTGCAGTGACATTCATTTGAAAACTACCCACATCAAAAAAAAGCCCACTTCCTGGATGGATTTTCCTCAGGTTTTTGCCTGCCCTATCAGTTCTGTTATACTCACAGACATAATTTTAACAGTTTTGGAAACTTTAGAGTGTGGTCTATCCAAATCTGCCCATTATATGCATATCCTAGCTTCCGGGCCTGAGTAACAGGCAGTTTACTTGGGGCACGCTTCTCATCCAGACGTCGAAATACTGCCCCCAAGCAATAAGAAGTTAAACTCCCTGTTCGAAGACTGATTTAAGTCTATCAATCACACAGCATCATCTGATTTAGGAATTTGCAGTGCGCCAGGCTTTTGTGAGAGACAATTGTCATGTAAAGTAGCATTAGTTTGTTTGTTTTCGTGTGTGATTAGTACTGTAAAGGCACATTGGTACTAGTGCTGATTCATTGAGTAAAGAAGGCAGAGATTATAAACATAAAAACACTGACCACGACGTGATTTGAACACGCAACCTTCTTATCTGGAGTAAGACGCGCTACCGTTGCGCCACGAAGTCTTGGACAAATTGCATCTTTGGAGGGGATACCTAGTTCAGATTTCGTTGACTGTATATTTTGGAATGGAGACCTGGTTCTCTGGGGAAATATACCATCTGACAATGCCCCCTCGTCAGCACGTGCCTCTGCCTGGCATGTTAGGTGTATGAAAATAGGCATTTGCAGAGCCCGCATAGCTCAGTCGGTAGAGCATCAGACTTTTAATCTGAGGGTCCAGGGTTCAAGTCCCTGTTCGGGCGTGACGTAATTTTCTCCTTCCTTCACTAGGAAGTCTTTCTAAACGCTCATTTTCTATGACTTTCCATGACATGTTCACCTGTGGACAATACACTCCCAGATCCAAAACAGCTTAGTCTGAAGACTTTAGGATTTTTTATCTGAACCTCCAGGTTTAACCTGTCTAGGATGAGTGTGCCGCTAGCGGCACTCCCCCCCCACCCCCACTGAAAAACCAGTGCCGCGAAATTCAAAAAAAATATTTTTTTTAAATATTTAACTTTCACACATTAAAGTCCAATACAGCTAATGAAAGACACAGATCTTGTGAATCCAGTCAACATGTCCGATTTTTAAAATGTTTTACAGGGAAGACACAATATGTAAAGATGTACATCTATTACCTAAAAACACATTAGCATAATCCACCATCTTTTATTTGTCCACCAACACCAGTAGCTATCACCAATTCGGCTAAACTAAGATATTTATAGCCCCTAACCAAGAAAAAAACTCATCAGATGACAGTCTGATAACATATTTATGGTATGGGATAGGTTTTGTTAGAAAAAAGTGCATATTTCAGGTAGATGGCATAGGTTACAATTGCACCCACCGTCACAAATGGACTAGAATAATTACTATGAGCAACGTGTTTACCTACTTACTAATCATCAAACATTTCGTAAAAATACACAGCATACACTAATCGAAAGACACAGATCCTGTGAATACAGACAATATTTCAGATTTTCTAAGTGTCTTACAGCGAAAACACAATAAATCGTTATATTAGCATAGCACATAGCACATAGCAGCCCAGCATTGATTCTAGCCAAAGTGGGCGATAACGTCAACATCGCCAAAAATATATTAATTTTTTCACTAACCTTCTCAGAATTCTTCAGATGACACTCCTGTAACATCATATTACACAATCCATTTAGAGTTTGATCGAAAATGTTTATATTTAGCCACCAAAATCATGGTTAGACAATGTGAAATGTAGCTCAGCTGGTCAGAAAATGTCCTTGCGCCACTTAGACAGTGATCTACTCTTATACATAAATACTCATAAACGTGACTAAAAAATATAGGGTGGACAGGGATTGATAGACAATTTAATTCTTAATACAATTGCGGAATTACATTTTTTTATTTATCCTTACTTTTCAATACAGTTTGCGCCAAGCGAAGCTACGTCAAAAAACATGGCGTCCTAAGCCACTAAAATTTTTCGACAGAAACACGATTTATCATAATAAAAATGTCCTACTTTGAGCTGTTCTTCCATCAGTATCTTGGGCAAAGGATCCTTTCTTGGGAGTAATCGTCTTTTGGTGGAAAGCTGTCCTCTTGCCATGTGAAAATGCCAAATGCGTTCGGGATGAACTGAAAGCGTGCCCAGCTATTCACAGCGTTAAAGAAATAAATGTCCCAAAATCGCACTAAACGGATATAAATTGCTATAAAATGCTTTAAATGAACTACCTTATGATGTTTTTAACTCCTATAACGAGTAAAAACATGACCGGAAAAATATAACAGGCTAAACTAACGCTTGGAAAAATAGCAGGTCGATGTCCTCCACGTGCATTACGCAGCTGCAAAGGAGCTCCTACCTACAGGGTTTTTTTATTTGTAGGGCCTGTGAACGCGCAATCGACCCCATTGAAATCGTCATCACGTAAAGGCATCCAGGGGAAGACGTAAGCAGTGTCCGTATAGTCATAGCAAAAACAGTGCCCTTTTAACTGACTCCAGAACAGTGGCCAAAATTTCTGAAATCTGACTCCATGTCAGGGAAATTGCTGTAGAATGGGCTCTGTTCCACTAAGAGACAAAATTTCAACTCCTATAGAAACTATAGACTGTTTTCTATCCAGTAATAATAATAATATGCATATTGTACGATCAAGGATTTTGTGGGAAGCCGTTTCAAAAATTACACGATTAGCATAAATAGTCTCAACAGCGCCCCCATCCTCAACAGGTTAACCTCTCGGCGCAGGTGTTCTACTAGCAACCCACCTCGACAACATCCCGTGAAATTGCAGAGCACCAAATTCAAAACACAGAAATAGTCATAATAAAAATTCACAAAAATACAAGAGTTATACATTGGCTTAAAGATGTACTTCTCGTTAATCCAGCCGCTTTGTCAGATTTCAAAAAGGCATTTCTGCGAAAGCATACCATGCGTTTATCTGAGGACAGCACCCCACTTACAAAAGCATACAAACATATTCCAACCAAGTAGAGGAGTCACAAAAGTCAGAAATAGCGATAAAATGAATCACTTAACTTTGAAGATCTTCATCTGGTTGCAGTCACATTCATTTGAAAACTACCCACATCAAAAAAAGCCCACTTCCTGGATGGATTTTCCTCAGGTTTTTGCCTGCCCTATCAGTTCTGTTATACTCACAGACATAATTGTAACAGTTTTGGAAACTTTAGAGTGTGTTCTATCCAAATCTGCCCATTATATGCATATCCTAGCTTCCGGGCCTGAGTAACAGGCAGTTTACTTGAGGCACGCTTCTCATCCGGACGTCGAAATACTGCCCCCAAGCAATAAGAAGTTAAACTCCCTGTTCGAAGACTGATTTAAGTCTATCAATCACACAGCATCATCTGATTTAGGAATTTGCAGTGCGCCAGGCTTTTGTGAGAGACAATTGTCATGTAAAGTAGCATTGGTTTGTTTGTTTTCGTGTGTGATTAGTACTGTAAAGGCACATTGGTACTAGTGCTGATTCATTGAGTAAAGAAGGCAGAGATTATAAACATAAAAACACTGACCACGACGTGATATGAACACGCAACCTTCTGATCTGGAGTCAGACGCGCTACCGTCGCGCCACGAAGTCTTGGACAATTTGCATCTTTGGAGGGGATGACTAGTTCAGATTTCGTTGACTGTATATTTTGGAATGGAGACCTGGTTCTCTGGGGAAATATACCATCTGACAATGCCCCCTCGTCAGCACGTGCCTCTGCCTGGCAGGTTAGGTGTATGAAAATAGGCATTTGCAGAGCCCGGATAGCTCAGTCGGTAGAGCATCAGACTTTTAATCTGAGGGTCCAGGGTTCAAGTCCCTGTTCGGGCGTGACCTAATTTTCTCCTTCCTTCACTAGGAAGTCTTTCTAAATGCTCATTTTCTATGACTTTCCATGACATGTTCACCTGTGGACATGTTCACCTGTGGACAATACACTCCCAGATCCAAAACAGCTTAGTCTGAAGACTTTAGGATTCTTTTTTTGAACCTCCAGGTTTAACCTCTCGGCGCAGGTGTTCTACTAGCAACACACCTCGACAACATCCCGTGAAATTGCAGAGCACCAAATTCAAAACACAGAAATAGTCATAATAAAAATTCACAAAAATACAAGTGTTATACATTGGCTTAAAGATGAACTTCTTGTTAATCCAGCCGCTTTGTCAGATTTCAAAAAGGCTTTTCTGCGAAAGCATACCATGCGTTTATCTGAGGACAGCACCCCACTTACAAAAGCATACAAACATATTCCAACCAAGTAGAGGAGTCACAAAAGTCAGAAATAGCGATAAAATGAATCACTTACCTTTGAAGATCTTCATCTGGTTGCAGTGACATTCATTTGAAAACTACCCACATCAAAAAAAAGCCCACTTCCTGGATGGATTTTCCTCAGGTTTTTGCCTGCCCTATCAGTTCTGTTATACTCACAGACATAATTTTAACAGTTTTGGAAACTTTAGAGTGTGTTCTATCCAAATCTGCCCATTATATGCATATCCTTACTTCCGGGCCTGAGTAAAAGGCAGTTTACTTGGGGCACGCTTCTCATCCAGACGTCGAAATACTGCCCCCAAGCAATAAGAAGTTAAACTCCCTGTTCGAAGACTGATTTAAGTCTATCAATCACACAGCATCATCTGATTTAGGAATTTGCAGTGCGCCAGGCTTTTGTGAGAGACAATTGTCATGTAAAGTAGCATTGGTTTGTTTGTTTTCGTGTGTGATTAGTACTGTAAAGGCACATTGGTACTAGTGCTGATTCATTGAGTAAAGAAGGCAGAGATTATAAACATAAAAACACTGACCACGACGTGATTTGAACACGCAACCTTCTGATCTGGAGTCGGACGCGCTACCGTTGCGCCACGAAGTCTTGGACGAATTGCGTCTTTGGAGGGGATGCCTAGTTCAGATTTCGTTGACTGTATATTTTGGAATGGAGACCTGGTTCTCTGGGGAAATATACCATCTGACAATGCCCCCTCGTCAGCACGTGCCTCTGCCTGGCAGGTTAGGTGTATGAAAATAGGCATTTGCAGAGCCCGGATAGCTCAGTCGGTAGAGCATCAGACTTTTAATCTGAGGGTCCAGGGTTCAAGTCCCTGTTCGGGCGTGATGTAATTTTCTCCTTCCTTCACTAGGAAGTCTTTCTAAACGCTCATTTTCTATGACTTTCCATGACATGTTCACCTGTGGACAATACACTCCCAGATCCAAAACAGCTTAGTCTGAAGACTTTAGGATTCTTTTTTTGAACCTCCAGGTTTAACCTCTCGGCGCAGGTGTTCTACTAGCAACACACCTCGACAACATCCCGTGAAATTGCAGAGCACCAAATTCAAAACACAGAAATAGTCATAATAAAAATTCACAAAAATACAAGAGTTATACATTGGCTTAAAGATGAACTTCTTGTTAATCCAGCCGCTTTGTCAGATTTCAAAAAGGCATTTCTGCGAAAGCATACCATGCGTTTATCTGAGGACAGCACCCCACTTACAAAAGCATACAAACATATTCCAACCAAGTAGAGGAGTCACAAAAGTCAGAAATAGCGATAAAATGAATCACTTACCTTTGAAGATCTTCATCTGGTTGCAGTGACATTCATTTGAAAACTACCCACATCAAAAAAAGCCCACTTCCTGGATGGATTTTCCTCAGGTTTTTGCCTGCACTATCAGTTCTGTTATACTCACAGACATAATTTTAACAGTTTTGGAAACTTTAGAGTGTGTTCTATCCAAATCTGCCCATTATATGCATATCCTTACTTCCGGGCCTGAGTAAAAGGCAGTTTACTTGGGGCACGCTTCTCATCCAGACGTCGAAATACTGCCCCCAAGCAATAAGAAGTTAAACTCCCTGTTCGAAGACTGATTTAAGTCTATCAATCACACAGCATCATCTGATTTAGGAATTTGCAGTGCGCCAGGCTTTTGTGAGAGACAATTGTCATGTAAAGTAGCATTGGTTTGTTTGTTTTCGTGTGTGATTAGTACTGTAAAGGCACATTGGTACTAGTGCTGATTCATTGAGTAAAGAAGGCAGAGATTATAAACATAAAAACACTAACCACGACGTGATTTGAACACGCAACCTTCTGATCTGGAGTCGGACGCGCTACCGTTGCGCCACGAAGTCTTGGACGAATTGCGTCTTTGGAGGGGATGCCTAGTTCAGATTTCGTTGACTGTATATTTTGGAATGGAGACCTGGTTCTCTGGGGAAATATACCATCTGACAATGCCCCCTCGTCAGCACGTGCCTCTGCCTGGCAGGTTAGGTGTATGAAAATAGGCATTTGCAGAGCCCGGATAGCTCAGTCGGTAGAGCATCAGACTTTTAAACTGAGGGTCCAGGGTTCAAGTCCCTGTTCGGGCGTGATGTAATTTTCTCCTTCCTTCACTAGGAAGTCTTTCTAAACGCTCATTTTCTATGACTTTCCATGACATGTTCACCTGTGGACAATACACTCCCAGATCCAAAACAGCTTAGTCTGAAGACTTTAGGATTCTTTTTTTGAACCTCCAGGTTTAACCTCTCGGCGCAGGTGTTCTACTAGCAACCCACCTCGACAACATCCCGTGAAATTGCAGAGCACCAAATTCAAAACACAGAAATAGTCATAATAAAAATTCACAAAAATACAAGAGTTATACATTGGCTTAAAGATGTACTTCTCGTTAATCCAGCCGCTTTGTCAGATTTCAAAAAGGCATTTCTGCGAAAGCATACCATGCGTTTATCTGAGGACAGCACCCCACTTACAAAAGCATACAAACATATTCCAACCAAGTAGAGGAGTCACAAAAGTCAGAAATAGCGATAAAATGAATCACTTACCTTTGAAGATCTTCATCTGGTTGCAGTGACATTCATTTGAAAACTACCCACATCAAAAAAAGCCCACTTCCTGGATGGATTTTCCTCAGGTTTTTGCCTGCCCTATCAGTTCTGTTATACTCACAGACATAATTGTAACAGTTTTGGAAACTTTAGAGTGTGTTCTATCCAAATCTGCCCATTATATGCATATCCTAGCTTCCGGGCCTGAGTAACAGGCAGTTTACTTGGGGCACGCTTCTCATCCAGACGTCGAAATACTGCCCCCAAGCAATAAGAAGTTAAACTCCCTGTTCGAAGACTGATTTAAGTCTATCAATCACACAGCATCATCTGATTTAGGAATTTGCAGTGCGCCAGGCTTTTGTGAGAGACAATTGTCATGTAAAGTAGCATTGGTTTGTTTGTTTTCGTGTGTGATTAGTACTGTAAAGGCACATTGGTAATAGTGCTGATTCATTGAGTAAACAAGGCAGAGATTATAAACATAAAAGCACTGACCACGACGTGATTTGAACACGCAACCTTCTGATCTGGAGTCAGACGCGCTACCGTTGCGCCACGAAGTCTTGGACAAATTGCATCTTTGGAGGGGATGCCTAGTTCAGATTTCGTTGACTGTATATTTTGGAATGGAGACCTGGTTCTCTGGGGAAATATACCATCTGACAATGCCCCCTCGTCAGCACGTGCCTCTGCCTGGCAGGTTAGGTGTATGAAAATAGGCATTTCCAGAGCCCGGATAGCTCAGTCGGTAGAGCATCAGACTTTTAATCTGAGGGTCCAGGGTTCAAGTCCCTGTTCGGGCGTGATGTAATTTTCTCCTTCCTTCACTAGGAAGTCTTTCTAAATGCTCATTTTCTATGACTTTCCATGACATGTTCACCTGTGGACAATACACTCCCAGATCCAAAACAGCTTAGTCTGAAGACTTTAGGATTTTTTTTTTGAACCTCCAGGTTTAACCTCTCGGCGCAGGTGTTCTACTAGCAACCCACCTCAACAACATCCCGTGAAATTGCAGAGCACCAAATTCAAAACACAGAAATAGTCATAATAAAAATTCACAAAAATACAAGTGTTATACATTGGCTTAAAGATGAACTTCTTGTTAATCCAGCCGCTTTGTCAGATTTCAAAAAGGCTTTTCTGCGAAAGCATACCATGCGTTTATCTGAGGACAGCACCCCACTTACAAAAGCATACAAACATATTCCAACCAAGTAGAGGAGTCACAAAAGTCAGAAATAGCGATAAAATGAATCACTTACCTTTGAAGATCTTCATCTGGTTGCAGTGACATTCATTTGAAAACTACCCACATCAAAAAAAGCCCACTTCCTGGATGGATTTTCCTCAGGTTTTTGCCTGCCCTATCAGTTCTGTTATACTCACAGACATAATTTTAACAGTTTTGGAAACTTTAGAGTGTGTTCTATCCAAATCTGCCCATTATATGCATATCCTAGCTTCCGGGCCTGAGTAACAGGCAGTTTACTTGGGGCACGCTTCTCATCCAGACGTCGAAATACTGCCCCCAAGCAATAAGAAGTTAAACTCCCTGTTCGAAGACTGATTTAAGTCTATCAATCACACAGCATCATCTGATTTAGGAATTTGCAGTGCGCCAGGCTTTTGTGAGAGACAATTGTCATGTAAAGTAGCATTGGTCTGTTTGTTTTCGTGTGTGATTAGTACTGTAAAGGCACATTGGTACTAGTGCTGATTCATTGAGTAAAGGCAGAGATTATAAACATAAAAACACTGACCACGACGTGATTTGAACACGCAACCTTCTGATCTGGAGTCAGACGCGCTACCGTTGCGCCACGAAGTCTTGGACAAATTGCATCTTTGGAGGGGATGCCTAGTTCAGATTTCGTTGACTGTATATTTTGGAATGGAGACCTGGTTCTCTGGGGAAATATACCATCTGACAATGCCCCCTCGTCAGCACGTGCCTCTGCCTGGCAGGTTAGGTGTATGAAAACAGGCATTTTCAGAGCCCGGATAGCTCAGTCGGTAGAGCATCAGACTTTTAATCTGAGGGTCCAGGGTTCAAGTCCCTGTTCAAGGTGTGACGTAATTTTCTCCTTCCTTCACTAGGAAGTCTTTCTAAACGCTCATTTTCTATGACTTTCCATGACATGTTCACCTGTGGACAATACACTCCCAGATCCAAAACAGCTTAGTCTGAAGACTTTAGGATTCTTTTTTTGAACCTCCAGGTTTAACCTCTCGGCGCAGGTGTTCTACTAGCAACCCACCTCGACAACATCCCGTGAAATTGCAGAGCACCAAATTCAAAACACAGAAATAGTCATAATAAAAATTCACAAAAATACAAGAGTTATACATTGGCTTAAAGATGTACTTCTCGTTAATCCAGCCGCTTTGTCAGATTTCAAAAAGGCATTTCTGCGAAAGCATACCATGCGTTTATCTGAGGACAGCACCCCACTTACAAAAGCATACAAACATATTCCAACCAAGTAGAGGAGTCACAAAAGTCAGAAATAGCGATAAAATGAATCACTTACCTTTGAAGATCTTCATCTGGTTGCAGTGACATTCATTTGAAAACTACCCACATCAAAAAAAGCCCACTTCCTGGATGGATTTTCCTCAGGTTTTTGCCTGCCCTATCAGTTCTGTTATACTCACAGACATAATTGTAACAGTTTTGGAAACTTTAGAGTGTGTTCTATCCAAATCTGCCCATTATATGCATATCCTAGCTTCCGGGCCTGAGTAACAGGCAGTTTACTTGGGGCACGCTTCTCATCCAGACGTCGAAATACTGCCCCCAAGCAATAAGAAGTTAAACTCCCTGTTCGAAGACTGATTTAAGTCTATCAATCACACAGCATCATCTGATTTAGGAATTTGCAGTGCGCCAGGCTTTTGTGAGAGACAATTGTCATGTAAAGTAGCATTGGTTTGTTTGTTTTCGTGTGTGATTAGTACTGTAAAGGCACATTGGTAATAGTGCTGATTCATTGAGTAAAGAAGGCAGAGATTATAAACATAAAAACACTGACCACGACGTGATTTGAACACGCAACCTTCTGATCTGGAGTCAGACACGCTACCGTTGCGCCACGAAGTCTTGGACAAATTGCATCTTTGGAGGGGATGCCTAGTTCAGATTTCGTTGACTGTATATTTTGGAATGGAGACCTGGTTCTCTGGGGAAATATACCATCTGACAATGCCCCCTCGTCAGCACGTGCCTCTGCCTGGCAGGTTAGGTGTATGAAAATAGGCATTTCCAGAGCCCGGATAGCTCAGTCGGTAGAGCATCAGACTTTTAATCTGAGGGTCCAGGGTTCAAGTCCCTGTTCGGGCGTGACGTAATTTTCTCCTTCCTTCACTAGGAAGTCTTTCTAAATGCTCATTTTCTATGACTTTCCATGACATGTTCACCTGTGGACAATACACTCCCAGATCCAAAACAGCTTAGTCTGAAGACTTTAGGATTTTTTTTTTGAACCTCCAGGTTTAACCTCTCGGCGCAGGTGTTCTACTAGCAACCCACCTCAACAACATCCCGTGAAATTGCAGAGCACCAAATTCAAAACACAGAAATAGTCATAATAAAAATTCACAAAAATACAAGAGTTATACATTGGCTTAAAGATGTACTTCTCGTTAATCCAGCCGCTTTGTCAGATTTCAAAAAGGCATTTCTGCGAAAGCATACCATGCGTTTATCTGAGGACAGCACCCCACTTACAAAAGCATACAAACATATTCCAACCAAGTAGAGGAGTCACAAAAGTCAGAAATAGCGATAAAATGAATCACTTACCTTTGAAGATCTTCATCTGGTTGCAGTGACATTCATTTGAAAACTACCCACATCAAAAAAAGCCCACTTCCTGGATGGATTTTCCTCAGGTTTTTGCCTGCCCTATCAGTTCTGTTATACTCACAGACATAATTGTAACAGTTTTGGAAACTTTAGAGTGTGTTCTATCCAAATCTGCCCATTATATGCATATCCTAGCTTCCGGGCCTGAGTAACAGGCAGTTTACTTGGGGCACGCTTCTCATCCAGACGTCGAAATACTGCCCCCAAGCAATAAGAAGTTAAACTCCCTGTTCGAAGACTGATTTAAGTCTATCAATCACACAGCATCATCTGATTTAGGAATTTGCAGTGCGCCAGGCTTTTGTGAGAGACAATTGTCATGTAAAGTAGCATTGGTTTGTTTGTTTTCGTGTGTGATTAGTACTGTAAAGGCACATTGGTAATAGTGCTGATTCATTGAGTAAAGAAGGCAGAGATTATAAACATAAAAACACTGACCACGACGTGATTTGAACACGCAACCTTCTGATCTGGAGTCAGACACGCTACCGTTGCGCCACGAAGTCTTGGACAAATTGCATCTTTGGAGGGGATGCCTAGTTCAGATTTCGTTGACTGTATATTTTGGAATGGAGACCTGGTTCTCTGGGGAAATATACCATCTGACAATGCCCCCTCGTCAGCACGTGCCTCTGCCTGGCAGGTTAGGTGTATGAAAATAGGCATTTCCAGAGCCCGGATAGCTCAGTCGGTAGAGCATCAGACTTTTAATCTGAGGGTCCAGGGTTCAAGTCCCTGTTCGGGCGTGACGTAATTTTCTCCTTCCTTCACTAGGAAGTCTTTCTAAATGCTCATTTTCTATGACTTTCCATGACATGTTCACCTGTGGACAATACACTCCCAGATCCAAAACAGCTTAGTCTGAAGACTTTAGGATTTTTTTTTTGAACCTCCAGGTTTAACCTCTCGGCGCAGGTGTTCTACTAGCAACCCACCTCAACAACATCCCGTGAAATTGCAGAGCACCAAATTCAAAACACAGAAATAGTCATAATAAAAATTCACAAAAATACAAGTGTTATACATTGGCTTAAAGATGAACTTCTTGTTAATCCAGCCGCTTTGTCAGATTTCAAAAAGGCTTTTCTGCGAAAGCATACCATGCGTTTATCTGAGGACAGCACCCCACTTACAAAAGCATACAAACATATTCCAACCAAGTAGAGGAGTCACAAAAGTCAGAAATAGCGATAAAATGAATCACTTACCTTTGAAGATCTTCATCTGGTTGCAGTGACATTCATTTGAAAACTACCCACATCAAAAAAAGCCCACTTCCTGGATGGATTTTCCTCAGGTTTTTGCCTGCCCTATCAGTTCTGTTATACTCACAGACATAATTTTAACAGTTTTGGAAACTTTAGAGTGTGTTCTATCCAAATCTGCCCATTATATGCATATCCTAGCTTCCGGGCCTGAGTAACAGGCAGTTTACTTGGGGCACGCTTCTCATCCAGACGTCGAAATACTGCCCCCAAGCAATAAGAAGTTAAACTCCCTGTTCGAAGACTGATTTAAGTCTATCAATCACACAGCATCATCTGATTTAGGAATTTGCAGTGCGCCAGGCTTTTGTGAGAGACAATTGTCATGTAAAGTAGCATTGGTCTGTTTGTTTTCGTGTGTGATTAGTACTGTAAAGGCACATTGGTACTAGTGCTGATTCATTGAGTAAAGGCAGAGATTATAAACATAAAAACACTGACCACGACGTGATTTGAACACGCAACCTTCTGATCTAAAGTCAGACGCGCTACCCTTGCGCCACGAAGTCTTGGACAAATTGCATCTTTGGAGGGGATGCCTAGTTCAGATTTCGTTGACTGTATATTTTGGAATGGAGACCTGGTTCTCTGGGGAAATATACCATCTGACAATGC